>NC_000072.6:115072039-115372039 GCF_000001635.26 Mus musculus | reverse complement strand
TCCTGTCTATGCATGCTGCTTTTTAAAGCTTTATAGCCGTATCAAAACCAAATGAGTCATCTGTACATATTTGCTAGGGTTGGAGACTTCTGAGAAGCACAGTGAACACATGGAATAGGTTAAGTGGCTGGTCATGCCAATATGCTATATGTTCAATCACTGTTACTTCACATCTCTGACAAAAACAGGGTCTTTAACTGCCCAGCGCTAGATCCAGGTTTGTAGTTGGTACATTGTGATCTTTACCTCCTAAGCCCCAGATTCACCATTCATGTGGCTGTGTTTTCAGAAAACAGGTTTTAATCTCAATGCAAAGATACAGGGTTCGGAAAGTCAGTGGTCACTCAACAAGGGTGCAGTTTGTAGGATACAGTAAACAAACTGGCCACATCTGCCAACTCTGGAAGTTTTGTTTATGCCTAAATTGATGTTCCCTCAATATTCCACAGCACTTTGTGTGGGCAAGAATATATTCTATTTGATTTCACATAAGTGCCTTTTAAATGTGTTTTCCTTGTGTACTGCCCTTATTCATGTTCAGAATTTATTTCTAAGTGGTCAATGAAACATTTATGTCATTTTAAATACCAAAGAAGAATGGTAAGGGCAATTTATGAATCCAGAAATATGGAATAGTTACAATAAGTTGGTTAGGGAATGGTCATTCTACACAGGCTAGGGGGCTAAGGTGGTGGCTCAGTGGCGAACAGTTTACCTAGCATGTTTGATGCTCAGGATTTGATGTCTCATACTGTATCCCTCCACAGAAAATCCTTTGGTGGGTTTACTCTTTGAAGTGTCAGCACTTTAAGGCTGTCCTACCACAAGATTCTAAGACCTAGAAATTGAAGTCTTGTTAGCGATAGTTCATATTGGCTGACATTAAGGACTAAATCAGCAGGAACTTGAGAGGGAAGAAAAAAAGATTTAGTATCACCGACATAAAACTTCTAGAAGACATTTTAATACTTTAAGATGGAAGGGGTATTTTGAGCCACAAGACCAATATAAGATACATACATACATACATACATGTACATATGTATGTAATACACAACACACACATATATTGACTATGAATTCATATATATATAAAATATACACACATATATATGTATATATATGCATATATATATATATACATATATATATATACACATTCACACATATATATTCGCAAAGAAAGTAACAGGAACAATATATAACCTAGGACAATTCCTTCTGGAACTTCTAGAACGGGGGTGGGGGGAAGAAAAGTCCAAGGGCTATTACTGTACTTTGCATGTATGCATGTACTTTGCATGTATGCACGCATATAAGTGTAAATATATGTGATTTTTGCATTGTTCACAGGGATTTGGGGAAACATACTACTTCCTATTTTCACACCACTTTCTTCAGAATTTCTACCATATTTCACACCAAGGTCTCATTGATAAGGGAAGCTTACCTTAACAGGCTTCTTCTATATCAGTGACTAGTTATTATTACATGTTCAACATTCTGCCAGGAGTTAGAAAGCCAAATAACTCTTACATGAGGTCACTCCATTTTAGAGAGAGAAAGAAAACAAAGAGTACACACATATATTTTTAAGGAGAAAAATTAAAAGAGGAGAGCTTTAAGAGAAAGTAATCCCGGAAACTGTTTTCGAAGCTCTATTTGACAGCACAAACTAAAGATCAAAACGATCATAGGCCATCTGCAAAATTGAACCTTATATAAGACTGTGAACATGATGAGGCTGTTAAAAAAAAAAGATGGATTTTAAGATTTTTTTTCTCTTTCCTAAATAAATAAATCATGAAAAGAAACCTGCTCAGGTAAATCTAATATGTTAAACAAAACTAAGTGTGAAACAAAGGTTGGGTATAATAGAGAAAAACTCAAAAGTCCAGCTAGAGGACTCTCATGCTTTGCCTTGATCTTTACTGATCAGGATCACAGTGGAACTAAGAAGTTAACTATTTTCTCTGTTGCTAAATATCTGCACTTCCAAGTATGGTTTTTAGATAGGATCTTACTATGTGGCCCAGGATGGCTTCAAACATGCAATCCTCCTGCCGCAGTCTCTCAAGTGCTGGGATTACAGGTGTATACCAACATTCCCAGTTCGAATATGGGTTCTTGTAACAAAGCTTTTATGAAGTTCTTGTATCTGTCTTTTCCTATATCTTCTGGTGCTCCAGAAAAAGCCTCAGAAGTGATGGTATAGCATTACCGTGTGCAACATATTGCCCAACTGCTTTCTAAGCTGCCTGAAGTAAATTACAGTGACATCAGAGATACGTAAATACAAATTTCTTCAGCTTCTAAATCATAGTGTGTTGTCCGCAGGACTTTGCATGCTAGACAACTCCTCTAGCACTGAGCCACACCCCTGGCTGCAATCGCCAAATCGCAGAATTTTAGAGTAAGAAACAAAACTTTTACTAGAAATCACTAGGAAGGGCTTATTGTCAACCTTTATAAAACTGGAATTGGAAAATAGCTTTATTTACTTAACATAGAACTGTTTTCCAGGGCTAGATCTGTAGTTGTTTAAATCCAGTCTTTGAGACTCAGGGTTCCTAACTGCTACTCAAAGACAAAAAGAACCAGTGAGACCCTGTCTAAGAGATCCAGTTAGCCTACAGCAACAGTTGGCCTACCGTGACAGGAACTTACAGACAACAGCACAGAGTTTTTCTAAGTAATCTAGCAAGCCAGCTATGGTGAGTTTTACAGGACAGTTCCCAGGGATTCTATGAATAAGGTGCAATATGGCCAGGAACTTCACATAGGCTACAGACAAGAGTATAGCCTAATAAATCCAGGCTGGCCCAATCCATTGTGTAGTGCTGAGGACTATGGTGAAACTCTCTGATCTTCCAGCCTCTACCTCCTGAATGCTAAGATTCCAAGTTGCTAGTTTGTGTTTGGGATAGAATCTAGAGTGTTCAGCATGTTAGGCAAGCACTCCACCAACTGAGCGACATTCCTAGCCCTCCCTACTCTTTCAGAAAAAATTTACTGAACACCTACTAATCACTGTGCTATATGCTGGAGATGGGAAAATTAATAAAAGCCCACTGGTACCTTCCTTCAAGGAACTTCGCATCTATTACTTTCAAAGTCCTAACAGCCAGCAAATTTGAACACTGCTGAACCCAAAATTTAAAATATTATACTGCCTTTAAATAAAATCAGGATGTTACTAAGTCATTCCAAATGCTTCAAGGAAACATGTAGCAATCTTCCATTGCCAAATACTTGCCTGGGTGCACTCTACTTTTCTGAATTATTCTGACATATGCAAATAATTTTTGAAGTTTCAACTTCACTTATATTTATATCATTCACATGTTTGTTTTCTCCCTTTATAAACCTTATCCAGTATATAGAACAAGAAAAACATGCATATGGATACACTTTCCCACACACTCAAAAGTTTGTTTACATGGGTAATTATCAACCGTAAGAAAGAGACAATATATAGTAGGGTGGGGTTTCAGGATTCTCAGAGTTAGGTTCATAAACTGAAAAGTTGTGTAAACACTAATGACAGGTAAGCAGTATGCTTAGTACTGGGTGTGAGGGTGGCCACTCTTAACAAATCCCACCAATTATCTGATTCTCAGAACTAGTAAGGCCATCAAACTTCGGTTTCTAACAGAGCTTCGTTGAGTTGCTGTAACCATTTTAAGTCTAAAGAGAAGAAAGCAGAGTATGTGTGAAGTGGATCTGCCACATAATGCATAATGAAGCATTAAGAATCATTTCTTCTTCTTAGGCTTTTTTTTTTCTCACTGAAGTGATTGAAAAACCCCATTGTGATCTATTAGGAAGGTGCTTTAGCTGTCTGCTGGAACTAACTCATGAAGACAGCAGGGGATTCGTGTGACATTGTGGAGGAGGCAGAGGACCTGAGGAAGGGTGATAGCATAGTGCTTGACTACTGCCAGCTCACAGCGCTGAGCTTTGATGACGTTTCCTAGGTAAAATGCTATTGCACAACAACTGTTTTCTTTTGAGTTGAAAAATAGTTTGAGGACCATCTGAAACCTGTCTTGATTTAAGTTTTTTTAAATTACATTTACTTATTGTGTGTGTTCAGGTGACGACACTCTGGAGTCTTCTTTCCTCCCACCATGTGGGTCCTAGGGACCAAACTCAGATTGTTCAGCTTTGACCGACTGAGCCATCTCTTAGGTCCTTGTCTTGATTTTTATGAGAAAAAAAAATATGTATGCATGGTGAATAACTCATTTGTCTTTTCTTATCACTGCTGGTCCACATGGTTGGTTTCATGTATATTTTGCTGCCAAGGGCCACATATTACCTTATTTCCCCTCCCCTCTTTTAACCAACCCCTTTATCCGACTCCACACATGAGCAAATCTCCCTTCCCCAATCCTGTCCCTCCTTCTAAGGGCAGCGGTTATAGGCATTCACCAAATGTGATTTCTACTCTCTCTTTCCAACTCCACATGAATGTGACCTGTGTTTTCAGGCAACAAGAAATCAAGGAAGCAAACTTTTTTTTGTCCTGATAGTGACGTGGTCAGTTAATTCTACTGAGAACACTGGCTCTTTAAAGTGGACTCCAGACCTTCATATGACAACAGCACTTTTAGTGGTGGAATGACAGCTGCAGGGGTGGGGTCAAGGTTAAGGAGTTCTTTCCAGTTCTTCACCCCAGCACTCAGTCTCACAGTTCTGTGTTTCCCTATTGCCCTCCCTATAAAGGAGAATGTATTGCTTAAACACACAGGATAAAAGAATAACTTGTCTCTATTCCCTTTGCTAGATTCTCCCCACAAGTTACTTGAGGGTCAGGAAGAGTAACAGCAGTGAGAGGCAACCTTAGAATTTCAGTGATTCGAGAAGCCTGAGATGTCATAAAGGAGAGGAGTGAATTCTCCCAACCTACTCTTACATCCTAGGACATGGTAAGCACACAGCCTGTGCCTGAGAGCAGAGAAGACTGGGATCTGTATGTTCTACTCCTACACCCTCCTACTCAGGGTATTTCCCTTTTCTCTACTTCCCTCAGATTACCCTTGTCCTTATCTGCCGCAAACTGAAAAGGACTCCTCACTTCCAGGTCCATGCCAATCTGAACTCTTCCAAGGGGTCAGACAATTTGTTTCAATTCATTTTATCTCCATTTTAGGATTCCAGATAAGTCTATAGGTTTTTTTTTAAAGTAGTTAAATATAGCATTGAACTTATTTTCTAACGAGAATAAGATGGGGCTAGAGAAATGGCTCAGGAGTCAAGAACACTTGCTGCTCTTTCAGAGGACCCAGGTTCAATTCCTAGCATCCACATAGTGACTCACAGCCATCTGTAATGCCAGTTCCAGGGGGTTGGAAATGCTTTTCCAGCCTCTCTAGGAACCCAGACAAAGTGGTACACAGACGAACATGCAGGCAAAATAACCACACATGTCTAACATTTATAAACAGTAATTGTTGAAGGGTGATACAGCACTTGCCCAGCACATACAAGGCCATCGGCATTCAATTACCAGTATCTCAAAGCAAAACATATGGCACGGAATCAATAAAGAGGAGCCTGGGGGCATTACTGTACAAAGTAGTACAACAGTACTACTTTGCATGTGAGGGGCCAGGGTTTGACTTCCAAAACCTAAATAAATAAAAAATGATTAACTGCAACAAAGCCTTATTCTATTATCTAGTTTAAATTCTGCCTGAAAGGTTTAAATTTACTGTAACCAATGCAAGTTATAAAGATTGATGACATCTTTCTTTTGTGTCCGGAACAGTGCAGTGGAGAAAAATCCATTCTACACTATCAAAAAAGATTTCTCAGTCACTGTCCTGGTCTCAGGGGGTGCTTGAAACCAGAGCCAAGACTCTTAGGAAGCCCCAACAGTACTTGCTAATAAGAGGGTAGAAGTTAATGAGAATCTGGGCTCCCACTCCCAAAGGGAAACCCACGAAGACACTTACCCCTACTTATAAGCACCAGCTTGAGCCTTCCGTTGCCTCCATAGGCCCAACCTTGCATCTCTGCCTCTACAAGATAGAGCCTGGTAATTCCAGGTCTTGAGTTTGTTTGTTTGTTTGTTTGTTTGTTTGTTTGTTTTGCCAGGGACAATGCAGTTCAAGCCCCACGGCAATTTCCCCAGCAATCACTTGTGCACACACAAGCCTTTTCCCATCCCACTCATCAGGCAAGCACGCAGCTCACCAAGACGCTGCTTGGGATCAGCCCAGGATACCATATCCAGTCCCAGTCCATTTCTTACATAGGGAAGTCTCTTACAATAATCTGTATTAGTTAACCCACAGAGGGTTTCAAATGTGGGGTCATTCATATACTTGTCCAGTTGCTGCCTGCCAATAAGTGGCCTATTAACAGTCACAAGTGACTTGTCAAGCTTTTTAGAAGGCTAATTTGGGTTATTGTTTGTTGCAACAAACAAGCAGTTTTAATGACTAGCACAAGGGATTATTTAGTCTTTTAGGTGTTGGTAATAAACTATGGAGCTGAAGGAGACTACTATGCTTGGAAAAATAAACTTCCCCTGGATAACATATTCAACTCTCTCAAAAGTATGCCATAAAAATCCATAAAGAGCAGAGCTTTATCAAACAAACAAACCAGCCTGCCGCCCTGGAAACTCAGTACAAACACAAAGACCCCTTGTCTGTGAAGGACTCACAAAAACAGAAAAAAAAATATGTTATGCTTGTTTTTGTCTCAAATCATCAGCAATAAAGAATATAATTTGAAGCTGAAAACAGAATATTTCTATAATTTTTTTGAGTTGGCTATAAAACAGCAGACATTTTTATCTTTCTTCACAGTTATCTCGGAGGCGGTAAGAGAGCAAACTAGTGAGCCTTGTGAGCGAGTCAGTGCTGACCTAGATAGCTGGGTAGGCTGTCTTTAGGATCTCAGCTCGGGTAAATTCAGGGCCCAGCTCTTATCGTTTAGGAAATCCAGGCTTGCTGATAAAAGTCTTAAAACCATACCCAAGACAAGCAAATAGAAACAAAGACTCATAACTTTAAGCTTCCCTAACTTTCCATACTTAGAAAGAACATAATAATTGGAGTAGTTAAGCAGCATATGCATCCATGTTCTAAACAGAATATTTGATTAAAATATTGATATGTACGTATAACTGAAGAGAAGTAGTAAGAATAAAGCTAGGTCTTAAGATAATGATTTAAGGATATACCATACCAGTGGTAGATATTATCTTAACATGAACCGTACATTTCGCCAAAGTATGGCCTATTGTGTTTGAGATCTCCTTATAAATGCAGTTGTGCTGGATAATTTATTAAATTTAATATATATAATTTAAAATAGATAATGTATAACTCTCAAAAACCTCCCCCTGTATTGTGAGAAAATTACAAGAAATGAACAAAAACCACCTTAGGGGAAAAAAAATTAATTTTTTTTTTAAAAAACCTCATATGCTATGAAACTAACTAATATATAGTATTTGAGGCTCCCTTGGTATTGAGACCAACATTTAACTGGCCTTGCTTTTTTTTTGGTCAACTTAATTCTGTTTCTAGTGACCTTTGTAAGCAATCATGCCGCTGCCCTTTTTGCTGTATTTAGGCGTTAAGAAAGTGAAGTTAAGTAATGGATAACAGGGAAATTTGCCACAAAAATAAGAAAAACAAGAAAGAAATTCACTTTGACAATTTGTGGGTTGTGCATATGTTTAAAATTACATACTATTGACTTAAATCAAATTGTCTTGACTAGTGTAGTATTTTTTTAAATCTTCTACCAATATTTACTTAGTGGAATCCTATGAAAGCAAAAAAAAAAATTCTTCCAGTATTTTTGCCTCACTTTATGACACAGAGAATATTTCCAAGTCCACATGACAATAAATTTAGCAGAAAGACACAAATTAGAATGGCCAACATGTCTTGCCATACGCACCGGGCACCTACAGACCCTGTGAAAGCTGTGAAAATATTCAGACTTTTGGGTAAATTATTTTAACAAAATTTTTATGTAAGTTTCCTTCTATTAGCAACCACTTCATAATTTGAAAAGTAAGTTAAATACATTGCTGATCCTTATACATGTTTTCACAGTGCCTTTACATATTCCCCACACAGAAGGATCTTGACAAGACTGATGGAATATTCTTTTCAGAGACTTAAAAGTAAAAAAAATCATTTATTTAAATATGTAAAACTTACTAACTGAAATCAGTCACTTGCATAATCCATTTCTACGTCAAAAATTTAAAGTCATGCTTTTCATATATGAATTTTAAATGTCATAGGGATTTTGAAACTAAAGATATGATTTTTTTTAAAGTGTAATTTGCCCTTTTCTGTTAAAGTGATTCTGAAAGATGTAGTGACATGAATGTTAGGAAAACCAGCTCCTTTAAAGGAAATATACTTAATTATTAAAAAATAGTTATCACAAAAAATATCAAAGTAGTCTTAAGTATTGATGTGTATAATGTTTCCAGGTCTTTTAGTTCTAATGTGTTTAGAAGAACTTATAATCTTTGAAATATAAAAGACCGAGGAAACAGCATCAAAAAACTCTTCGGCCTAGAGGCATCAAGAACTTCAGACTTCACCGGCGCCATTGTTCTTCAACAGTTTGAAGAGTTTGAAACTTTTACATATGAAAAAGATTTTTTTCCTTAAAAAGAAAACTGTCAACAATCTTTTCCCTTCTAGTGAGCTGCAAAAGCGTGAGGTGACCACCAGTTGCTCCTTAGATCTTCTCACTGAAGATATAGTTCTCAGCAAATTAAATATGAAGTAGCACTGGAGTGAGCAAATTTACACAAAACACACAGTAAAATAAAAATCGAGGGCTTTATAATATGTTTCACTCCAACTAAGGCATGACACTGAGTTAAAATGTTCATATATTAAAATTAATATTTCGGACATTTACTTTAGAGCAAATGTGGTTGAAGATAAGACAACAGAGAACTTATTTTAAAGTTGAAACCCAATCTTCTGAAATGCTGCTCCAAATGCTCGTAGTATCTATGAGTGCTTCTGTCAAACTTGCAAGAGAACTATCTCTTTGAGTAGTCATAGCGTATATCCGTTCCTACCCTAGCCAGGTTTTAAATCACAGAGCACCTGGAGTTAGTTACATTTTTAGTCAGCAATTGATCACTTAGCTATGGACGACAGGAAGACTCCCACAGAGCACCTGATATCTTTGGAAGACCTGCCCAAGTCCAAGACTAAGTTATTCATTTAATAACTCCAGTTAACAATTTGCTTCGTGCATGATAATAAAGAGTTGACATTACAATAATGAACTCCAAATCAAGAGGCTTTCCAACTGTTAGCTATCCTACAACTTGGTTCATCTGGTTTTGTTTTCAAATGATCATTTAATTTTACATTTTTGTCCTTCATCCTGCTAAAAAGGGACACCTTTTAGCCTCTTCCTCACAGAAAACTTAACTTTTCTTTTTTCCCTTCTGAAATAAATGGCACGACCTCCCCCCTATTAGCATCAGAAGCAAAGCAGATTCTTAACAGTACAAGAACACAGCCAGACCATCCTGATGTGTAAGAACTTGGGGGCAGTTTGGCCACTTCACTACACACACCAACAAAAACGTGATGACGATGGGGCCACTCACCTACTCAATGGGAGTTAAGAAGAATTTAGCGCTGCAGCCTTCAGATCCCCAGCAGAGGTCCAGGCCCCTTCTTGACCTCCTCGCGTCCCTTATATAAAAGCAGCCCAGGCTACTCCCAGTTTCTGCCTCCTCACCTTAGGCTCCTCCCCAATCCCAAGCCATAAAGCACCGGGAGCCACACACCCACCTTCCGCCCCCAGCACGAGGGCTGCCTACTCCCGTGAGCCGGGCCCTGTGCTCGCCCCCTGCTTAGATTGAAGAGGGGCACTGGCGGGGCGGGGCCTTGGCGACAGTGACCCCGCTTTCCTCACACCTGGTGAGCCCCGGGCAGGGGGCCGTGGGCCAAATCGCCTCCGTGATCACGGGCGCATCCTCCTCCCCACCCTCCGACCCCTAGAGCCTCAGGGCGACCGGTGGCTGCTGGCGAGCCCCTCTCTAAATCTGTCACCAGGATCCGCACAATGCGGTCCCCAACGCGGTAGTTCTGGAGACCTGGCTTTCCTGTCAGGGTCTGGAACAGGGGCAACCCTGTTCCGCGCTCACACACATGCCTGCCTGCGCACCCTCTCAGGGAAGCACTGTGGCCCTCCGCACCGTGCCGGTGCCCCTCACGAGGACAGTCACCCTGTCAGTCACACTCGGCTCTCCAGGAGGGTGACCGGTCCTCAGCCGAGACCCCTCACTCTGTCCCTGAGTCCGCGACCCCGCCCCGCTATCACTCTCTCGCTCTTCTCTTGTGTGACTTCTCCTCAGCCCGCGCGATCCCCTCAGACCCAGACTCTGTCACCTTGTCTGTCACATTCGGTCCTGTCAAGAGTTTGCCTTCTCCTCAGCCGGGGTCCCTTGAGTCAAGATTCTGTCACTTGGTCACTCTCCGTCCTGTCGGAGTGTGGCTTTCCAGCCCGTATCCCCTCTAGTCGAGACAGGGTTAGGCTGTCAGTTACGCAGCCCTGTCAGAATGTGACTTCTCATCCCGAGTCCCCTCAGCGGAGACCCAGTCACCTAGCCAGTCAGATCCAGACCCCACAAGCCGAGACCCCCCCTCACCTTGTCTGTCACACAGTCCTGTCAGAACGTGACTTCTCAGCCCGCGTCCCCTCAACCGAGACCCCGTCAGGCTGTTGGTCTCACAGGCTCCTGTCAGAGTGTGACTTCTCCTCAGCCCGTCCCCTCAGCCCGGTCACCTTGTCGTCACACTCGGTCCCCTCAGGCTGCGCGCGACCCAATACCCCAGCGCAGCGCCCCAGGTCTCTTCTTCCGCGTCCCTCCGGCGGGCCGCGTGGCCCGGGGCGACTCTGACCTGAGGCGGCGGCTTGGCGGGTGCTGTGCGTCGGTGAGGCCGACCCGACCCGAGCGCCCCAGGCGGCTGCCGCTCTGAGTGCGACGGGCCCCGCCTGGCCGGCCGCGGACCGGAGGAGCCGAGCCGAGCCACCCGGCCGGACCGGGGGCGGTGCCCAGGGTGAGGCCGGAGGCCCCGCGCCCGCACCCGGAGGCCGGCGCCCACGAGGCCCGCGTGGCCCTCCCGCGCCCGGCGCCGTGCGCTGGTTACCTGGCCGCCTTGCTCCTCACAGCCGCTGGGAGGCGACCCAGGAAGGTCCCGTGTCCCTCAGACCGATGTCCATGTCCATGTCTGTCATGGAGAAGTTTGTTTTTTTCCTAGATGTGCTTTTCATCTCTCTCTCTATATATATACCATATATATTTATATATCATACATAACATATATTTATATATCATATATATGATATATGATATATAATAGATACACACCCATATATATATTTATATGAATTAAGTGAATTTAGGATCTCCCTTTTTTCTTTTTTTCTTTTTATTTTTAATCTCAGTTTTATTTTTATTTTTAATCTCAGAATGTTATGAAGGCGAATGCCTTAATCAACAGACTTTAGTGCTAATCATTTAATTTCCTTTTAAAAAACAATTGTGTGTGTATGCACGTGAACGGAGGGAGAGGTGTGGGCTCCCCTGGAGCTGGAGTTACAGGTGGTTGGTGCTGGGAACCGAACAAGGGTCCTCTGGAAGAACACAAAGTGTTCCTAACCGCTGAGCAATCTCTCCTGCCTTCAAACTATTTGTTAACCTTGTTCACTGGCTTTTTAAAATTCTTTAGCACCATTTCTTACATAGGAGACCTTACACATAGGGTGGAGAGGGCCTGAGAATCTCTTGTTTTTAAGTTAGACTATTGGAGCTTCTTGCCTCGGGAGCCTGAAGCCCACATGATAGACAGTTCCTTTTCTTGCACTCTTTCAGCTCTCACAGTCATGATCTGTCCTAAAGATTCACATTCAGAAAGCTTGCAGTGTCCAGGACACCAAAGGCCGTTCTTTTATCCTTTTCCAATCGTAATGATGAAGACCTTGCTCTATGTTTTGCTCTCCTTTAGGAGGCACTGGCCTCTGGAAATTTATAATTATGCTTCTTGCTCAAGATGCTTCTCCACTCTTAGCATCCTTATCTGTTGGGAGGTAGGGAATTCTTTATTCTTCTGGTACAAACCATCCTCACCAGACATTTGTGAGTATGACATTATAAAGAAAGTTCAGAGCTTGAATCAACAGATTCATGTCCTTCCACATTTTTTTTTTTTTTTTGGTTTTGGTTTTTTGAGACACAGTTTCTCTGTGTAGCCCTGGCTGTCCTGGAACTCACTTTGTAGACCAGGCTGGCCTCAAACTCAGAAATCCTCCTGCCTCTGCCTCCCAAGGGCTGGGATTAAAGGCATGTGCCACCACTGCCCAGCATCCTTCCACTCTTAAGTCCTCAAATAATAAGACACAGGTCAGGTTCATATAGGGACTCTAAAGGCCATGTTACTAACCATGCAAAGACTCCATTTCCATGCCTGTCATTAAGTGGCCATGTTGACTTGGGTCAGCATCCCACACTCAGTGAGAAGTATGTATGTATGAAGTATGTAGTAAGTAAGTAGCCAACTTCTTGCTCACCCAGGAGTTTCAATCTACTTTTGTTTGGTTTTTGTTTTGTGCTTTTGATTAAACTTTTTGAAAAGGTCTTGCTATATCGTCCTGGCTGGCCTTGAACTTATTGTTATTCTCCTAAGGCCAGCCCATCCCTTGTGTCAGTTTAACATCTTTATTGAGATATAATTCATATAATCTAAAATTCAAATACCATATCTTCAAAATCCCCACATTCAGTCTTGGCCTCTTTACAAAATTGTGTCATTATCACCATAACCTAATTTTAGAACATTTTTATCAACCTATAGAGAAACTTCCTCCTCATCCTCCTCATTCTCATTGGCCCTTGGTTCACCATCCATGTACTTTCTGTCTGGATAGACTTTTCTACCCTAGATATTTTCTATAAATGGACTCATACAATACAATGTCTTGTATGATTGGTTTCCTTTGCTTAGCATGATGTTGTCAAAGCCCACCTGGGTTGTAGCTGGCATTATTTCCTTCCTTTGTCTGTTTGTTTGTGATAGTGTCTCTTTATAAAGCCCAGACTAGAATTTGTAATTCTACTGCCTTCAGTGGGTTAGAATTAGAAGCATGCCTGACAGTATTTTATTTTTATATTACAAAATAATATCCTATTGTATGATATAATAAATGTTTGTTCATACAACTATTTAGGCTGGCTTTTTTAAATATTCACATGATTGTATGTGCACATGTGTATGTGTAGGTACATGTAGAGACCAGAGGTTAATACCAGATGTCTTTCTCAATTGCTCTTCACGTTATATTTTATTGTTTGTGTATTTATGTGCACCACATGTGTGGTTGAGTCTGCACATATCAAAAGAGGGCATTTATTCTCTGGTACTGGTGTTATGGGCAATATGAGTTACCACATGAATGCTAGGAACTGGGCTGGGTCCTCTGCAAGAGCACTATGAATTCTTACGTCTTCTTAGTGGTTGAGCCATCTCTTGAATCCTTCATCTTATTTTTATGGCAGAGTCTCTCACTGAACCTGGAGCTCCTTGTCTAGACTATCTGGCAGTAAGGCTCAGGGATTTCTCCTGTCTCTATCCTCCCAATACTGAATTACAAGCTTGTGCACCTATCCCCCAACCTTTTTATGTAGGTCTTGGGGATCAAACTTTCAAAGCAAATACTTTACCAACTGAGCCATAACCCCAGTTCTGCTCCTAGATCTTGTGCATTATAAATCATGCTACTATGAATAGTGATGGGCAATACTATTTGTGTGTGTGTTTTCACTTCATTTCATATATGTGATAACAATATGTCTTTAAGAAATGTAGACATTACCTGTATAAATGAGAAACAGTGTTTTATTTTTCCACTAGCAATGCATGAGGGATCTAATTTCTCCACATACTTGTTAGCACTTTATAATATCTTTAGCTGATCTAGTAGGAGCGAGTGCATCTTTACTGTTTTGATTTGCATATCCCTAATGACTAATTACATTGAACGTCTTTTCATGTAGCCATCGGCCATTTATGAACCTCATTGAAGAGAAAACTATTCATGTTTTTTGTCCATTTTGAGATCACTTTGTTTTTTTAATTTTATATGGAACAGTTATTTATATGTTATGTATACAAGTCTCTTTTGAGATATACAATTTCCAAATGTTTTTACCCATCTATAAGGTGTCTTTTTCTTTAAATCCATTTTGTATATGTGAGTGTGTATGTATGTATGTATGTGTGTATATATATATATATATATATATATATATATATATATATATATATGAATGATAAGAGCTTGTTATGTAGCCATGTAGCCCAGGCTAGCCTCCAACTAGAGATCCTCCTGTCTCAGCTTTCTGAGTCCTGGTGATTACTGGTGTGAGTCACCATGCCCAGGATGTCTGTCCTTTTATTTTCTTAATGAAAAGCATAAGCTTTTTTTTAAAAAAAAAACAAAAAACAAAAAACTTTGATCTATTTTAGTTTTAATTTTACTTAATTTTGGTGTCATATTAAAGATAACTGTAAAAATTCATTATTTGGTTTAATTCTGAGGGTTTTTGGGGGGGTGGCCCTTTAATATAGGTATGTAATCCATTCTGAGATAAGTTTTATATATGATAATAAGGTGAGGGACAATCAGCTTTTATTGACAGAAATTTCCATAATTCACTAACAGCCATGAAGGAGAAATTCCACCACAGAGAACTCATAAAAGGTGCAAAAGTTTAGAGCTGATTTGAATTGTTTCTAAATAATTTGTCTCCTGAATCAAAACTGCTTATTTTCAAAGTGTCTGTGGCTAGTAAGACTTACAAAGACAGTGAGTAAACAATGGAGAAGAAACAGTCTAAACTTTCAAACCTCTGGTCTCGCCATTAGTGGGTTATGAAATCAATTTAGTGGCTTAAAGCCCATACTTTTCAAATCAAATAAAAGAACAGAATAGAAAACACAAACTCTCAGAATGTGGCTCTCATATGAAAGAGAGTGTGGCTTTCGAGCCTTTGTCTGTGTACGTTTGTGTGGAGCACGAGTTGGTGCCACATGGATTTTCTTAACCATAGATGACATTTTTAAAAGGTGGGAAAACACTGTATAAACTGTACTTGGAGGATTCTTTCATTCCACAAACATTTATTGAGCGCTTATTTTGTGCCAGGCCCTGTACTAAGTGTGGGGGATGGTATGGCAAGCAGCACAGAGTCCCCACCCTGCAGCAGTAACACACACTGGGAAAAAACGGTCCATACGGAGGTTCTAGAGTCAAGAGTGTGTCCCTGATTCCGTTTCCCAACCACAAGAATTCCTTCCAAATACTGGTGCTGACTCCCCAGAGCATTAAAAAGAATGCTCATGTTTTTTATTGTTTGTTTTGATTTTTTTCCCCATTGAAGTTCATAACATATTAACTTTTGTCTAAAGAGTGGCACTTTGTCCGCAGGCCCACACTTGCACACTGTGTTTACTATATTGGGAAGGGTCCAGGTTGAGTAGTGGTAGTTGATCTCCATTTACTTTGACTATATTTAAATGGGACAGTCCCTAAGAATTTAAAAATAATGTTACATTACTTTTTACTGGGGGGGGGTAGTGGTTAAAAATAACAAATTACTTTTCTCTCTTTTCCAGGGGTCCTGTAAAATGGCTCTGGCATTAGAGAGAATATTCCACAATGTGGAAGGTGAGCACAGGCATCCTTCCAGAGAGGACTGCTCTGCTCTTTAGAGCTGCTGGCCACAACATTGCCTTTTATCTCTATCTCAGACAACCCTGACCAATCTCCAGCCAGTATCAGTATCAGTTCCAGAGAGACTTAGAAGATCTTCATTCAAAATGAACATCAAAACCAGCTTAACGGGATAAACAAGTTATTCATTCTCTCTCTCTCTCTCTCTCTCTCTCTCTATATATATATATATATATATATACAAACACACACACACTCACTTCCACAAACACATCTACCATTTGAATAATTCTCAACATGTTCCCACATATGAGGTTTGGTTGTGTTTTTTTTGTTTTTTGTTTTTAAATTTATCTATGAATTGTACTTCCCAATTTGACATTGACACCCAGCCTCCCATCTCAAAAACAAACAAAACAAACAACAAAAGGCCACCTGTACTCCCAGTACTCAGAGGGCTGAGGCAGGAAGATTGAGGTTTGAGTCAGGCAGTGCTACACAGTGAGACCTGGTTTTAGAACAAGCACATAGGACGCCCCTGCCCTGACTCCATGTATATATTGTTAACAAGAATTTTGTTTTTAGTACTTGGCTTTCATTTTTGTTCACTGTGACCCTAGTTCATCTTCTTGAAGTTTAGTCTCCGCACTTATACAATGGAATTAGAATATAGTCTCAAAGTTCCACCGGTGAGATAACAGGAGAAAACAGCACATCAGGCTCCCAGTAGGATCGGAAAAACTACTGTTACTCATCAAGCTCAGGAAAGCGTTGTGGATCTTTTTCTGAGAGTTACTCATGAATGTCAGTGCACGAAGGAACAGCTTTTCCATATTGCTTCTCTTCCAGCTTTCCAGCCACCTACTGAACTTTCCATCTTACCTCTGGATCGCTTTCTTTCTGATATTTAAAAGCAAAACAAATCTGGTCTAATAAATCAATCTTGAAAAAGCTAGACATTGAAGATTTCTTTATGGAAGCATTTTTCATGTGTGTGTGTGTGAATTTGAATCGTGAGCTATACTATAAAACTAAGTATATGCATATGTATATTTTTCTAATGTATATATTTCTAAAAGATATATAATAGATACTAGATTATAATTATACAGTACAATATGGTAAAAATGTTCAATAGTTAAGAAAGCTTAAGTTTTTGTAGAAGACCAGGATCCAAGCCCTCACATCAGGCAGATTCCAATTTAGTGTAGCTTCAGTGCCAGGAGATTGGCACGCCCTCTTTTGGCCTCCTTGGGCACTTCACACACATAGTGCACATAAAATGCTGTTCCTCTCTCTGTCTCTCTTTCTGTCTCTCTCTCTCTCTCACACACACACACACACACACTTCAGGGTTTATTGTTTTTTCTAGAAAAATAGTTCAGGGCTAATGTCCATCACTGTTGAGTTACAAACTGTGCTCATTGCTTTGACATTTGCTGTATGTGTGCTGTGCCTTCTAGAAGAGGTAGAGATGTAAACATGTACTCTGTGGACTGTAGTCCTCTGGTCTAATGCATGTTATTTTGCTATAGGTTTTCTGGAAGGATCTCTTTTTCTTACTGAGATCCAGGCATCTAGAGAGCAGAGATCAAGCTTTATTTATCTCTGTATACCCACTGATAAGTTGCCCAACCCCTGGTGGATACCCCTGTGCACACATGGGCAGCACCAATTATATTTAGGGGTTTATTAGCAACAATTTAAAAAAGAGAGGGGCAGGAATGGTAGCTCTTGAGTCTAATCTCAGAATTAGGAGGCCGAGGCACAAGAATCTCTCTGAGTTTGAGACCAGCCTGGTCTACATAGTGAGTTTAAGGGCAGCCAGGGCAACATAGAGAGACTGTCTCAAACAACAACAACAAGAATGATGATGATAATAAAGAGAAGTGAAGTTGGAAGGAAGGCAGGGTGAGGGCAGAAGGAGGAGTTAGAAGGAGGTCTTGGTAGGTAGGTGTGGTCAAAAATGGTCAAATTATAGTGTATAAATGTGTGATGTTTTCAAAGAATTAAAAAAATTTAAAAAGTCACATGCTTATCTTTCATATCTATTATTGGCATTTATGTATGAAAGTTCTCAGACTCAGCTTTTGATCTGAACCTTACTTAGATATTTGTTTCTTAGGAGCATGTGGACCCAGCTGCCCAGCTACTCTTGAGGAACTACTAACCTCCGTTTTGCATTGTTCAGACCTGGACTTTCTTAGGGTGTGGCTTCAGCTTCCTTCTACTTTGCTTTTAAATAGCAGAATCCCCTCGTTTCCAGGGAAGATGCCCCCTCCACCCTCATTCCTTACCTCTCAGCCCCCACTCCCAAACCTGGGTGCCTGCTTCTGACACCAGAAGCTGAGACCTGTGAGGTGAGTGGCTTCCATATTTCTTGCTGCTATGGTGGCCATTTTTGGGGTGCCAGTCCTGGCACCCACAGCCAAAGCGGCATTTTTCATACATTGAGGATGTGAAATTTGGGATTTGTTTTTAGGGTGTGATGACTTGGCGGAGACGAGAGCTCTGTTTTGCATTTTTGCTGGATTTTTTTGATGTTCAGGGGACTAGTAGGTTCGTCACGCATCACATTTATATATTTAGACAAATCTGTAGAGTAGTGTGAAGTGGGGGAGGGGAGGGATGTGGAATGATGGACTGGGGGGGTGATACCTTATTGACAAAACATTTTGGCAGTGCCTTTTCTTGCATGGATATATATTTCTCTTCCCAAATTATTTTTTTGATATTAATCTCTTATAAAACTCCACTTATTCTCTTAGTAATATTGCTTTTACAGTCCCCCCCAAGTGCACATACATTTACTTATGTGCCTTTTAAAAAATCTATTTGCGAATATTTACATGTATGTGTGCATGAGTTTTTATATGCGCCATGTGTGTATAGGTGCCTTTGAATGCCAGAGGTTGCACAAACCTCCGCAGAAGTCTAACAGCTTGTATGTGAGAACTCACAGCAGCAGCGTTATCCACAATCATGGCAGAGTGGAAACACTGTTGTCTGTTGGCAGGCGAGCAGACGACATGGCTAACTCAGGATAGGTCATCATCCAGCCAGAAAAGGGAGGAAGGAGTGGTGGTAAAGTGCTAAGCTCGTATCCTCAGGGCCCCAGGTACCATCCCTATACCCTTGGCCACATCCCTGGGCATGAAGAACTAACAGGTGCTTCAATATGGATGATCCCCAAACATATGGAGTGTAAGAAGCCAGACACAAAGGCCTCAAAGGGTATAAAATTCCTTTTACAAGGCAATGACCACAGCAGGCAAATTCACAGAGATGGAAGTGGATGAGTGGCTCCCAGGGACAGCAGGAAGGAAACTGAATGGCAGGTAACAGACACAGAGTGTCTCTGAGGGTAATGGCATATTCTAGAACAGTGGTTGAGACCCCTTTGGGATTTGAATGACCCTTTCAATGCCCAAGACAGAAAACACACATATACAATATGATTCATAACAGAAACAAAATTAAAGTTTGAAAATAGTAATGAAAATAATTTTGTGGTCACCACAACATAATGAACTGTATTTAAGGGTTGCATCATTAGGAAGGTTGAGAACCACTACTCTACGATGAGAGTGACAGCGATGATTTATATGAAAATCTTAAATCGTGCATTTAAGCTGGGTATGGTGAATCACAGCCTTAGGGAGGACTGGGAAAACAAGGTTAGCATGGGCTACATAGTAAGATAAAATAAATATATTAACTACTTAATGAAAAGGATAATTTTATTATATATGAATTATATCTCAATAAAAATCTATTTAACAAGAAAGCTGAGAAACAGCCTCTCTCTGTAACCTCCCCCTACCAGGTAGAAGCTTGCTTGTCTTCACTTTAGCCTTCTCCATTTCTCTGCCATGTTCCATCATCCTGTATTAGGTACGTTATGACTCTGCAGGAAAGTAACCAACCAAGCACAAAAAGGGGCTGAAATCCAAGGCCTTTGTTCATCCTCCTGAAAGAAGGGCTCGCCTCTCTTTAGTTCACAGAAAAGTGTCCAGCAGTGGCCTTGATCTTTTCAAGAGCATCTGGGACAGGGAGTATAGGTAAGCACATGGCTTTACTCAAGTCTTCCATCTTGAATATGAAATCAGGTGCTTCATAATACTATGATATCATCATGATTTACACTCATAAATCATTCTCCTGTATGGTGCATCCCTGAGCCTTTTATTTTTAGCAAATTCTTTGGGGTTTGTGTGTGTGTGTGTGTGTGTGTGTGTGTGTGTGTGTGTTTTGTCGTCGTCATTTGTTTGTTTGTTTTGGGGTTTTTTGGATTTTTTTTTTTTGAGACAGGATCTTCTCTATAGAACAGGCTGGTCTTAAGCCACTGGAGACCTGCTTACCATTTCTTTCCCCAGTCTTGGGGTCAAAGGCCCAGCTGTCTGAGTAATCCAAAGAACAGGCATTTGGCCTGTGTGTTCAGCTCCTTTCTATAGTGTTCTCTTTCGCTCAAAAGGCATTCAGAGACTGGTTCAGTTTTGCACTGTGGTCCAGGGTTGGAACTTACATGTGCTGAGACCCAGAGGGTTTCTAACATCACTGTTCTGTGACACTTTTCTGACAGCATTTCTCTGTCGATTTCAAAAGAGCCCAAATAATTGTATTTTCTACACTAAATTTAATCAGTGACTCAGCACACATTTATTGAATTACTATTATGTTCAAAATAACACACTCTTCCAAACAGGAAGAGCCTCAAATCCTAGAACTTTACATATCAAATGTTTGAGGGCCTGGAGCTTAGTAATGTTTGTAGATGAATCAATACATAGAGACCAATGTTGTTTATTTGTGGTGCCTGAAGATTAGGCAATACCTAATACCCACTGAACTTAATACGTCCTTAACTCATCTAACACTGGAGAATAGAAACCTATATATACAACAAACAAATAAGCATAATATTTTAATGTTATGTTCCAGTTTAAAATTTTCTGAGATTACAGGCTTTCCTCACAGTGCCTGGTCCATGCCCTCTTTCCTTCCTTCCCTCCCTTCCCTTCCTTCCCTTCCTTCCTTTCTTTTCAAACTCACCCTCCTCCTACATTGGACTCTTTGCAAGTAGCTTCTGTCTTTCATGCTAACAGAATACGGGCCAGAAGGACACACTCTGTAGGGTTGGACAGCCATAATTTTAACCTGGAAGTACTCTTAAGATTTATTTTGACCCTTTAGAAATAAGGTGTATGTGTGTGCATTGTGCAGACGTCAGCAGAGGCCAGAGGTGTCAGACACCCCTGGAGCTAAAACTGCAGGCAGTTGTGAGCCATCCAATCTGGGTGCTGGGAATTGAACTCAGGTCCTCTAACAACTGCAAGGTAGACTCTTACCTCTGTAAGCCTTCCTGAATGGGAAGACTTCAATAGTCAAAATCTCATTTCTTTCTTTTTTCTTTTTTTTTTTTTAATTGGAACTAAAGGACCCTGATATAGCTGACTCGTGTGAGGCTATGCCAGTGCCTGGCAAATATAGAAGTGGATGCTCACAGTCATCTATTGGATGGAACACAGGGCCCCCAATGGAGGAGCTAGAGAAAGCACCCAAGGAGCTCAAGGGATCTGCAACCCTATAGGTGGAACAACAGTATGAACTAACCAGTATCCCCAGAGCTCGTGTCTCTAGCTGCATATGTAGCAGAAGATGGCCTAGTTGGCTATCACTGGGAAGAGAGGCCATTGGTCTTGCAAACTTTATATGCCCCAGTACAGAGAAATGCCAGGGCCAAGATGTGGGAGTGGGTGGGTAGGGGAGCAGGGCGGGGGAAGGGTACAGGGAACTTTCGGGATAATATTTGAAATGTAAATAAAGAAAATATCTAATTAAAAAAAAAAAAAACCTCCTCATTTCTAATCCAGTTGCTGTTCCTCCTTCCATCATTCAGCACTTCTTATACACAAGAAAGTTTTGGGCCATCTCTGTGATGGAAAACCCAAAAACATCCCAGAGTCCAAGGTTCAGGCTGGATAGCCAATGCTTGTTTTATTGTGTGAACTACACAGTCTAAGCTCCGGTCCAGGCAGAGAATTGCCTTCCCAACCATCTGAGAGCTGTCACTTAAGATGCTATCTCACACAAAAAATCTTTTCCTTCTCACGGAAAAAAAAATGTTTAATCCCAATAGCTTTCGGTAAGAAAGGCAAGCTGTGGAAACCATAAACATATTCAATGTGTGGAGGAAACAGTTGGTATTCGGTAAACAGTAAGTAATTTATTGACTTGGCTAGATTCCCTTGGACTCTAGTATATAGTTAACTCTTAATTACCTCAGAGCAAATTGACTATTTGGTAAATTCTTTGGAATGTTATTGAGCCATCTCAACATCATCTGGCTAAATTCTAGGCTCACAGGAGTATGACTAAGACAGCCACGTGGTTACTTGAGCTGAATGGTGGGCTGGGCCAGGGCTGGCTGTCCAACTCTACAGAGTGTGTCCTCTGTCCTGTGTTCTGTTAGCATGAAAGACAGAAGCTACCCTCAAAGAGTCCAATGTAGGAGGAGGGTGAGCTTGAGAAAGAAAGGATAGAAAGAAAGAAAAATAGGTGTGGCCCAGGCACTGTGGGGAAGGCCTGTACTCTTAGTTGTGAGGCCACTGGAGGAGGCTCTCAAGTTCAGTGGTAGCCTGGGTGATTTAAGGAAATCTGTCTCCAGAGGAAATGGTGGAGCAATAGGAGGGAGAGGAGAAGGCAGATGTAGGGGGAGGAAAAAGGGAGAAGGGGAGGAAACAGTGATGGCAGAAAAGGGAGGGAGGGCCCAAGAGGGAGCGGGAGAGGGAGTAAGAGAGCACTGTCATGTGACAGTGAGGGCAACTGGTGGCTTTGGTGAGAGGCTAGATAGTTCAGGGCAGTTTACTGAACACCTACTGCAGACACCGTCAGATGAGCCATTTGACTATCAGTTTTTAACTTTAGTCTTTATTAGTATCAAAACATTATCTTAAAACTACAGATGAGGAAACAGATACATAGAAAGACCTCGACTACAGTTGTAGCTTGGGCTGGTTTCAAATTCTTAGCAATTCCCCTGCCTCAGCATCATAAGTGCTAGGATTACAGCCTCAGTCACCTTGGCTAGGCTCCATCTAGATTTCTTTATGGGTTTTTGTTTTGTTTCTTCTCTCTCTCTCTCTCTCTCTCTCTCTCTCTCTCTCTCTCTCTCTCTCTCTTTCTTCTTCCTTCCTTCCTTCCCTCCCTCCCTCCCTTCCTTCCTTTCTTTTTGCAAGTTAATTATTGTTGTATTTTAGACTAGTGACACAAGTCTACCAAGAGGTGGGCTCAGGTGAGTTCATCTCACTTTTGAGGGGCGCTTTTGGCCTTTGCTGGCCCACCATGGTCATGAGAAAGCACAGCTACAGGAACTGTTCTGAGTCCTGGCAGTGGAATACTAATTCTTGATGTCTTTTTTCCCCCGAAGAGTTTTGAGGTTTTTTTCCTGTTTGTTTGTTTGTTTTTGCATCCAGATTCTAGCTTCTCCACCCTCCTCTCTTCTCAGTCCCTCCTTCTCTCTCACCTCACCTCCCTGTCACCCTCCCTTCCTCCCTTTCTCCTCAGAAAAAGGGACACCTCCCATGGATATCAATCCACTTTGGCAAATCATGTTGCCATAGGACGAGGCTCATCTTCTATTGTGGTTAAGGGGAAAGGGCTCCAAAGGCAGGCAGGTAGCAGAGTCAGATACAGCTCCTGCTTTTAACAGGGTATCTTTTTTATCGTTGTCTTTAATAGGAAGACATCCTATGCTAAGGAGAAAGTGCAGAGAAAGCAGAAGAGGTGAGGGATTGATGAGGGACACAGCTCCTCAGTAGCCCAAGTACAAAGTTCTGGGTTCAAATTCTTTTTGTTTTGTTTTGTTTTGTTTTGAAGACAGGGTTTCTCTATATAGTCCTGGCTGTCCAGGAACTCACTTTGTAGGCCAAGCTGGCCTCGAACTCAGAAATCTGCCTGCCTCTGCCTCCCGAGTGCTGGAATTAAAGGCTTGCGCCACCACGCCCCCACGCCCCCCCCCCGGGTCTGGGTTCAAATTCTAAGGGTCAAAAATCTTGCATGGAGATGTAGAATCGATTGACAAAATCAGTGTAATTTAGAGAGAAGGTAGTTCACTCTTGTTAACATCCCAGAACTTTTTAGATGTACACACCAGGCTCCTGGTTGAGCGATAACGGTCTTCCCGGCAGGGCATTGTAACCTGCTTCCCCTTTCCACTCGATACTGTCCTGAGGCCGGACTGAGGTTCTCAGACCTCTTGGTGCCCAGTGAGGTGCCTTCTCACTGTACCCTGCTGTGCATCCTGACCCCTGAGTTTATCCCTAAAATGCCAAGCATATTTAAATCAAAGTCCCATAATCACACCCGAGAAGGGTTTCATTCCAGATTTTGTTTGTGTTCTTATCTCTAGTACATACAAGCATATCCGTACCCAGACCTCTTGGTTGACCACTTCTGGTGATAATTTTGTTCAGTTCCGAAGATTTTGACCTTCTTAACAGAGATTAAATTGTTCCAGACATGGCCGGAGGCTGGGACACGTAGCAAGCGGTAAGGTGCTTACTGAGCATGCGCGGGGTCCTTATTTGGTTCCCAGCACAGAAAAGCAAAACACATCGAGAATTCAGAGTTACTGCCAGCCCTGTTGGGTTATTTTACTTCTTTCATTTAAAAATAATTATTCTCTGTTGCATGGCTATGCTCTTGTTGAAAAAAAAAGACAGAAATCAGTAGAACAAATTTTCTCTGTCCCTCACCCCACCGCAACTTGCCTGAATGAGACATTTTTTCCAAGTCCCCTGTCTGCCCATTTTTCTAAGACTGTGCTTCCACGCATGCATGGTTGATCACATGCACACCTTTATCTGGGTTTAGCATAGATTATTTGAAGTACATCATTTTGTGAATTTTTCACTTAAAAAGTGCCTTTTCATTCAGAACATATAAACCTATACTTGGTAAATTCTGTATATGTTTAACTTTTGAAAAATTGCCTTTATTTATTTAAGATGCCATCTCCCTATAATGTTCACGTTGGCTTAGAACTCAGGACTCTCTGACTTCAATCTCCTAAGTAGCTAGTGCCACATGCTCATTCATTTATAAATTTTTAATTGACACAAAATTATATATATGGAGTACAGTGTCAAATTATATATACACATCTATATCATGTCAGTGTGATTCATATTTCTATTTAGTTAAAAATTTCTTGTTTCTCTATGTTGAAAGTGTTCAACTTTCTCTGAATTCTTTACACATATTTAATTGGTATAGGGATATGATTATATAGCATAGTAAGGTTGTATGTGTAGCTCAGGGCTAGGGTACATGAACTACTTGGTTTGAGTCTCAAACCAAAAACTTGAATAATGGAACCTCTACCTGTTTGCATTTCCCTAAACTCCTTTTACTTAAGTAACTATCAAGACACACCTTCAATAGTCCTAAGGACACAGAGCAGGATGAGCGCACAGCTCAATGCTCAGAATGCACCATGCACAGAAATACAAGACCCTGGGCTCCATGCCCAGCAATGGAAGAAAATAAGTAAATAAATTACTTTGGTCATTTAAGAACAGTGCACACAGTTATAGTCTTAGGTCAAGGGACATAAAGATGAATTTTTAACATGTAGAAAAATTCAACATCTAAAGCGGTTTCCTTTAGCAGCACTGTGCCAGCACACAACTCATACATTTATTTGCCAATTTGCTTAATTACCATGAATACTTTTTCAATTATAATTTTAAAATCCTTATTATCATTTTGATTTAAAAACAAAATAACAAAAACAAAACAAAACAAAAAAACAGGAAAAACATGAGGGAGACCGGGCTCAGTGGGGAAGCTACAACAGCTTGCAAGGAGTTTTTTGTTGTTGTTGTTTTTGTTTGTTTTCGAGACAGGGTTTCTCTGTATAGCCCTGGCTGTCCTGGAACTCACTTTGTAGACCAGGGTGGCCTCGAACTCAGAAATCCGCCTGCCTCTGCCTCCTGAGTGCTGGGATTAAAGGTGTGTACCACCACCACCACTGCCTGGTGCAAGGAGTTTTTGATTCTGTTTTTTTTTTTTTTTTTTTTTCTTTTTTCAATGACTTCTCTTACATAAGAGCCATATAATTTCTCCATAGGGAGAAATACCGCAGGGCCACATTATGCCTTTAATTTTTCCTCCAGATAATGTTTACAAGTGAACACCGAGGGAGAAGCGACTCCATGCTTAAAGCCGACGTCAGCGCCCACAGCCATTAAGGACAATTGGTAATTTTTAACAATCAATGAGAGTTTATTTTAGGAGAAAACCTACTGAAATTTGCAGGAAGTAACCTTTTTGTTCCAAAACAGCTGTCATTGAACACCATTATGCCTACAACAATTAAAATTATCTCTGGTGACTTTTAGCACCTGGCACGGTTCCATTATTGTTCAGTTAAATATTTTTCAAGTTAGTTAGGACTTTCGCCCACCGTGTCCTTTCAGCTCTTTATTGTCAATATGTATCTAAGATTCACCTTTGTGACATTATTTTTTGTATTGTGGGAGGGAGATCGTGTTAATTTCTGCCACAAACTGCCTGAGAAACCAAACGATATTCATGTGGGAACCGCCCTCCACATCTGCAGGACACTTACAAAAATACCACCTCCATGTACTCCTTGATAGTTGGCAACAGTGTCTCTGTGTTCTTTTTCTAGACCCATGCAAAAAAAAAAAAAAAATTTCCCAGCTTACAGAATTAGCTGATATGTAGGGGTAGGGAAAGAATGGAGGGCAAAGGGCAACATGTGATGTCATTTTGATAAATCTGATTGAAAATTGTGAAGAAAATGCTCAAGTTGAAGGTAGTCCCTCATGACTATCCATACAGGCAGGGAGTCAAGCATCAAAAGTAAAGAAGAAGAAAAAAAGACTAAAAACATCTACCAATTTCCACTTCAATGGAAGTCAGGAATGAAGTTCAATATCTTCACAAAGTAAGTTGTCTGTCTTAGAAGATATGAGCGGATCTGCTTTCTTGGAATAGCTGATACCAAAGACTGGAGATATGACAGCCTAGAAGCTGAGTGCGTTGTCTGAAGAGAGCCAATACACTTGTGATTCCTCAGGCATTGGTCACTATTATATCCTGGTAACATTTCGATGGAAAGACTTTGTTACGATCTTACTGAAACCTAACCGGTATTGGAAGATAAGAAATAGCGCTCGTGATTTAAACCCACCGGGGACCATTTCTCAATACTCTTAATACTTTTCTGAGTGCTTGTCCACCAATAACTAACCTTTGAGATTAAAATGTAGAAAATCCTCATGAGGACTCATAGGAACAAGTGGGACGATTAATTCCTTTCAAAGATCTGCTCAAGCAACTTGAACTCGCTGCGCCGAGCCATCGGCTTGTGCACTGTCACTTTGCACAAACCATTGTCACGCTCAGACCATCTACTTTTATTCCTGAAGTGTCCTCTACCCGTTGGATTTTACATAAGCAAATCCTGGGCAGCTTGTGAGGGGGAAATAGTATCTCACAACCCTCCCCCACCCCTGCCCCCGCCCCGCCCCGCCCCGCCAGCACAGAGGCCCTGTAGGACAACAGTCACAAGCAGCACAGGAACTTTTATCGGATTTTCAATGCACTGGAAACTCAAGCCAAACAAAGCCTCATTGTGTAAAAGCTCTTCACTCTGGGCCACAGAGTCCAGGTGATTTTTTCTTTTCTTGACAGTTTTTGAATTTTGGAGAAATTCAGCTTTTAGTTCTAGAGTTTGTAAACCAGCAAAAGTCTAAGCTGGGTCAGCCCATCCCATTGGTTACATGGCAGACACTGACCAGCGTTAGAGAAGCTCAAACTCAGCACCAGTTTTAGTGAAAATCACCTAGTCCTCCAAGCTCTTCCTCTCATTTGGGGAACGCAAAGTATATTTTGGACCACAGCGTGGAACATTCCAGACAATGCGAAATCTAGAAAGGAACTGCACCTGTATCCCCATGCACCGCCAACAAAATGCAGCCGCTGAATAAATACTCACCCTAAATTAGGGAAAGGCAGGGAAGTCAGTTCCCCACTGTGCATAAAAGTGAAAGTTTTGTTCTTGGCACAAATCTGCTAGAATCTGCGGGTCAGTCGTCGCGGAGGAGGTCTTCCCCACAGGTTTTTATTTCACTGCTAACTTTTAAGCAGGGAGAAAGTTTTGCAGAACACAACCGGAGGCTGGGTCTGACAAGGTGGGGAGAATCTTTTTCTTAGGAAAGTGTGAGATGATCTCTGAGGAGAGCTGCAAAATTTGAAATTGCAAGCAGACGGCCAAAGAGATACTTAGTGTTTAAAAAAAAAAAAAATTAAGTGCGGGTGTCAAATTATGACTAAAGCAATTTTTAAGCAAAAGTTGCTAATGTGGGACAAACTGTGACTATGACCTTTACAAATGATTCGGAAGTTGTAAAAGAATTCTGACAGGGGAGAAAGGCAAGCGATAAAAAGGGAAGCTGACAGAGAATCTGGGGATGTGACAGACATGTGACTTGGTCATTATGTTTATTTTCTTCAAACCTCAGACGAAAGAGGAGAAGTGAAGGGAAGACAAGTTGGAGTTTGGCTCCCTGAAGAGATCTTTTGCTTGTGTATCTCCCAACCCCTGAGATAATTTGTTAGGTATATGTCATGGTAGAAAAATTGCTCAAACGTTCTTCAGCTTGGGGAAAAAAAAAAAAAAAAAAAAGAGGGAATAAAGTATATAAAACTCTTTCCAGGTTTATAGATAGAAGAGAAACCAAGACTTAGTCCTGACCTTGCATTTTAAACTTCTTTTTAAAAATTATCATTGCTGCATTGTTGTGAGTTATCCATGTGGGGGGGTTTACTGATATAATGAACACGCATCTAACAACATGCGATGATCAAGAAAAGGTGGCTGGGCCTTACAACTTCTTTTTTATTAGCACAGAGGGAGGAGGAGGGTGGCTCTGAGGTCATCCCATGCTACATGGTGAGAGCCTATCCCCAAAGAGCAAACAAGTAAAAAGGACTTCTCGTTTCTCAGGGATCTTAAAGAACACATTGAAAGCTGGAGCAATGGCTCAGCCGTTAAGAGCATGTACTGCCCTTGCAAAGGACCAGAGTTCCAGTCCCAGCACCTACATCCAGCAGTCCACAACTGCCTGTAACTCCAGTTTCAGGAGACATAGTACCTCTGTCCTCCATGGACACCTTCATTCAGATGTACACACACACACACACACACACACACACACAATTAAAAACAATAAAACAGAACTAAAAAGATCTATTTACTGTTCTTTTATGTGTGTGTGCTCACTGCATGGATGCAGTGCCTATGAGACTATGGGTACTGGGAACTAAACTCCATCTTCTGCAAGAGCAGCAAGTAGGGTTTTGCCCCCTTCTGCAGGGGTCTTAACAAATGTTTCCAGGCCTTGTTGGAACCAGTTCCTGCATGGTAAAATGTTTTGTTTTTCTTTTGTCTTCATTTAGTTTTATTCTCAGTCTTTCCATTCCCGTGTGCATCACTGCCTGAGCCTGTCCTGAATATTCTCTTTTCCATTTATATGTCTGAGGGTATAACCTACTACCTTTCCATATGTGTTATAATACATAACAATCCAATTACATGCATGAGTCCAGCGTCTTGCTAGATAACAAACAACTCAGAAAAGTTTTCATTTCCAGAGCTCTCCGTGATCTTCCCCTCAGAAAAGTGTATAAAGGTTCAAACACAACAGTGGCCTCAAAAATAAGTTTTCCCTTCTAATTTGGAAACCACGAATGTTAGACATTATTTCTTTCCTAGTAACTTTCCACAGGTCAATCATCTCATTTTGGAAATGCCCCTCAGTCTCAGGCCAGGCCTTTCCTAGTGGATAACTTTTCCCATGTGACCCTTTAAATAAATGCTAAGACTTTTCCCATAATTAATTAATCTCAGAAAGCAAAATGAAACATGTCACCAGGATCTTATTTAAAGCCAAGGACTTTATTGGCTCCTTTCCAGACCTCTTTCTAAATTCAATGACCCTACACAGGCTTCTCACCGTTGGTGCTTCGTCATTTGCAACACTTCTCAGATAACCGGGCATGTGGATGATGGAATTTGAATACATGCGCACCTCAGTTAAGACATTTAGAAGTTATTTTTATTACTACATAAGGACTTTGTCCTCTGAAATGTTTATAGTCATTGGTTTAAAAAATAGATACACGAGGGACTGGAGGGATGGCTCAGTGGTTAAGAGCACTTGTTGCTCTTACAGAGGATGACGGTTCAATTCCCAGCACCCACATGGCAGCTCACAAATATCTGTAACTCTAGTCCCAGAGGATCTGATGCCATCTTTTGGCATCTTCATGCACTGCACACATGTCACACACACACACACACACACACACACACACACACACACACACACACAGGCAAACATTCAAACACATTGAAAAATAGATACACGAAACAGAAATTTACCCTTGATTGTAAAATGTCATTTTGTTTGCTTATTTCTTTATCCACTGTGACGATTTGAAGAACATGTGCAGAAGCCTGAGCCAATGGCCCCATGTGTGCCAGATAAACACTCTGCCACTGGGCTTCCCTCCCAGTCCCCTCTTTTTCTTTTTTTGAATCACCCGGGGAAAAAATAATTCACAAATCTTTTCTTAAGCTCTGCACCTTTCGACTGAACATTTGGCAAAACCTTCATGCTTCACAGATATTTTACTTTGTCTTTGGAACTTAACTCCACCTTACCTTTGCTACTTCACTAGGTTTAAGGATGCTGAGAAAGAAGTGAACTCACAGCGGTCCCATGCAGAGATTAATAGTGGGGCAAGAGCCCAAGCCTAACTAAAGACTGTCTATAATTTTAAAAAAGTCTCTCACTTAGTAAATAATTAGATATAAGTAAGGAAAAAGCCAAGCTCTTCCTCCTTGCTCCCTCCCTCCCCTCCCTTCTAATAAATGCTCCATCTTAGCCCAAGGCAGTGTGTTCTTCACAGCAGGGAATGTGGGACACCTCACATTTGCCCTTTGGTTTAATTTCACCCAGTTTTTAGCGGGGCTCTGAGTTGGCTCAGGATGGAGCACCCCAATGCTGAGATTAATGGCCTCTCTGTTTTCTACAATGGCCACCTTTGCATACAATAGTTCCAAGTTCTACATTTTCTTGAGGTGGAAAGGCCCCGGGTTTCTCTGGGAGGTGCCACCCCTGTGCTATAAGAGAACAAGCTGAGCAAGTCACAAGGAACAAGCCAGCAAGCAGCTTTCCTCCATGGCCTCTGCTTCAGTTCCTGCCTCCAGGTTCCTGTCTTGTGTTCCTGTCTTGGCATTCCTCAGTGATGGACTGTGATGTGGAAGTATTAGATGATATGAACCATTTCTTCATCAAGTTGCATTTGGTCATGGTGTTTCAAAACAGCAATAGGAACCCTAAGGCAGATGCATAATTAGATTTAACTATAAATTTCAGACAAACATCTAGTAATTGTTTAATGTGAGTATATCCCATGAAATACTTAAGATGTAAAATTCTGATTAAACTGGGTGTTCCATGTCTTAGGACAGAGGTCTTCCAGCCACTGAGGAGATGAGCTTGCAGTGGAAGGTGGGACTCAGTCCTTCCCTGCTTTCCACTCACATTTTCTGGCCCCAAAGTAAACAGCTTTGATCCAACACACTCTCTGGCTTATGATAAACTGCCTGCCACAGTCCCTAAAAATGGTGTGGACAACCGATATGAGACTGAATCCTCTAAGGATGTGAGCCAGAACAGCGTTCTCTTTGTGAGTTATACAGAGGTTGCTTTCTTCTTCATGGTAAGTGCAAAGTTGAGTGATACACCATAACTCAGCTGATGACATGTTGGATTGTTTCCACTGTTCAGCTTCTGTGAATATGTTGGTATGAACTTTTATGTAAAGACGTGTTTTCATTTCTCCTGGCTAAATACCTAGGTGCTCACTTTTTAGATATAATGGAGCTATTTCGCAATAAGACAAACATGTCTGACTGAGCTGTGGACTTTCCCTGTCTCTGGTTATCCACAACCAAGCTGATTGCCCCACATAAAGCCATTACATGGGTCCTACTTTTGATCTGCTAGAAGGTATGCAAACTGCAAGCACACTGACTAAACTGATTTATGAAATCTGCCTACACATCTCACTGTATAAACATCAGACACATAACAGTTTGTATGCACCAGAGAAAAAATATATCCCAAATTACTAATCTGGGTTAAGAGGATGTAATGGAAAATTTATGTTTGCCTAGAGTTTGGATGTTCTTAAAAATAAATCATAAGGATTAAAGTGCATATACCATATTTCTTTACCCTGTGTGTGTTGAGATTATATCTTGGCTACTATAAGTGTTGTACCAATAGACAATGAGTATAGTTGCTTCCAACATACTGATTTCACTTCCTTTAGTATTTCTGGATTGCTTTGAATTTTCAGAGCAATTTCTGTTTCAAAAAGTGTCCATCCTAGGAGTGTGCAACAGTTCCACCCCCCTTCTTTGCACTCTCACCAACCCAGGTTATCTCTTGAATTTGGTAATGGTTAATCTAACCCATTTGGTACATACGGACAGTGGTACATACTCGGCCGCTAAAAGAGAAGGAAGCCCATTTTTGGACAAGGATATAATGTGGAGGATGTGATATTAAGCAAAATAAACCCAGAAAGAAAAGTACTGCATGACCTCATGCATAAGTAGGGTCTGAAAGGAGTCAGGGGTTGGGATGATTGGCAGATGTAGAGAGCTTACAGAGATATGTTGAATACAAATTTGGTTATAAAATAAGTTTAGGAACTCTAATGAGCAATTCTAAGAGCAGTGATAGATGCATCATGTTGTGTTGGGTCTCGTTTTGTTTGCGATGACATCTCAGCACGATGGCCAGGCTGGCCTCCACCTCTCAATTCTCTCAACTCTAGAGGCACTGGGATTACAGATGTCTTGTCAGCTAGCCTGCTAATTGATTTGATTGTGGTGACTATTCCACAAGGCATATGCACATAAAAATGCCTTGCTGAGCACTTTGAATGTTTTCAATCTTTGTTTGACAAATTCTTTTTGGAGCCAAAGTCCCCTTTCCAAACCGCCTCTGAGGTTGTTGCTCTCACTACTAGGACTATTTACAAAGAAAACAGGAGCGAGGAAGGCCAGAAACTATTGCTTCCTAGTGTGGTGGTAGTAGAGGCCAGGGGTGGGGCAGAGTAGGAGTCTCACTTTAGGAACACACAAGAGTAAAACTATGATGGGTTGTATAGTCTTTAGCACTATGTAGTAATACACAGTCTTTACCTCTACCCTGTGTACCCTGGAGAAAGTGAGGGCAAAAAGACAAGGAGTCTAACATCTCTTTCCCATTAACTGCTCAGGATAGTCCACATGAGCAGCAAGTTTAAAGAACCAAGTCACCATTGTTTTTGTCTGTTTGTTTATTTATATTTATATTTATATTTATATTTATATTTGTTTATATTTGTGACCTTTAACTTTGGATCCTTTGCCTCCACTTCTAAAATCGCTGGGATTATAGATTTGTACCACTCTACCTCAAGAGTCAAAAACATATTTGATGGGCTGACAAGATGGCTCAGCAGGTAAAGACTCTGGCTAACCAGCCTGAAGACCTGAGCTCAAGCCCCAGAGCTCATGTGATAGAAAGAGGAATCTCCTGCTGAAAGCTGTCTTCTGACCTTCACATGTGGGTTGTAGTGAATGCCTCTATCTTTTTAAGTGGCCGAGTAATATTCCACTGTCTGTATGTACCAAATGGGTTAGATTGACTATTACAAAATTCAAGAACTAACACAGGTTGGTGAAAGTGCAGAGAGCCGGGGAGGGGGGCACACCTCCTAGGATAGCCACTTTTGGGAGTAGTTGAGAAATTGCTCTGAAAATTCAAAGCAACCCAGAAATGTTAAAGGAAGTGAAATTTTTTAATTAGTTAATTAAAAATTTTAAATATTTGATCCTTTTCTATTTTTGGTGAAAAGAAATTGGAAAACGTGTGGTTTGTGGATAGCATTTAAAAGTATTCCCTTCAAAGCGAGAATTAGCATTAGATGGTGGCACATACCTTTAATCCTAGCATTGGAAGGCAGAGGAAGGTGGGCCTGAAGCCAGCCTAGTCTATATAGTAAGTTCCAAGGCAGCCAGGACTACACAGGGAAACCCTGTTCTACAGAAAGAGGAAAAGAGAAGAAAATCTGGCTTCCATGGGCTCCTGTGTTCGCATGGTTAACAGAAACTCAAGCAGATGTACACACAGACAAATAAATAATAAGGCTTTAAAGCAAGTACTGGGTATATACCTTTTCCATACCCTTTATTCCTTTGAAATATGTTGACTAAAGTCAAGCAGGCCATTTGTTGTTGTTGTTTGGTTTGGTTTGGCTTTTGTTTTTTGAGACAGGGTTTCTCTGCATAGCTCTTGCTGTCATGAAACTCACTTTATAGATCAGGCTGATCTTGAACCCATAGAAATCCATCTGCCTCTGCCTCCCAAGTGCTGGGATTAAAGGCATGTGCCACCACTGCCTCACAAAGCCAGCCAATTTTAGGACTAGATTTTTAGCAGAGAGTAAAAATGGCAGACCTTGGTTTACTCTGAATGAACAAAAACAGGAAATTGTGGTGGGGTACCCTTGTCATCCCTTCCCATTCTCTTGTTCTTCTAGAAGGTTCTATTGCAGCTCTCCCATCCCAACACACACACACACACACACACACACACACACACACACACACTGGAAGATTGCTAACTAAGCCACATCTCTAGCTACTAGAGTTTTGCTGACTCCTGAGAGAGATACTTTTACAAAGAGATCTCTGCAGATGGCAGTCAGAGTTGGGTGGCTCTAGGTAAGGTCTCTGTCACATTAGGATGTCATAGCACTCTTTTAGGAATGTGAGCATGGTGCTGGGGAATGGCATGGCACTTGCCCCACATGCCTGAAAGTCTGGGTTCCATGCAGTGCCACAGAAGTAACAAAAGGACAGCTGTAGCCTTGACATTCGAATGTGTGGCTTGATATAAAAGCTCAGGCTGCTGTCCTGATCGTCAAGGAGAAAAGCCTAAATAGTAAATGTAGGCGAGGAGGAGAGGCAGAATGCTCTGGCTTCCCCCACCCCCTGAGGACATTTACAAGCAGGCTAGAGTTTCGGCTGCCTGGGACAGCACAGACCAGGTGGGCTGTGATAGCGATCACTTCAGCCCCAAGGGAAGCCAGCCAGGGCCGGGGCCCACAGAGACCCAAGGCTCATCATCTTTGTCTACACAGGCCTGGAGATAAACCCCTGTTTACCATGAAAGAAAGCCATTTTTCATGAGCTACACCAGGTGAACAAGATCGGGAAGCTTCTGTTTACATCCTGCTCAACAGAGAGGGTACCTAGGTGCCAGGCTTCATTCAGTGAGGATGGAGAAGTTGACGAATTCACAAAGAAAGATGCCCATATGGTCACTGCAAGCCATTGCTGTCTTTGAATTTAGTTTCAGAATCTGGTTTGGCTTTCCAGATTAATTGAGGCATCCCCAGTATGTTTAGAAAGTGACCATGGGAGGGTGTCAGTACAGCATCAAGGGGCTCTGCCTCTCATTTCAATGTGTTCTCCTAAGTGGGGCTCTTTCATGTGTTGCCCCGCCCCCTGCCCCATCCCCCACTCCGCCCCATCCCCGCCCACTCCTGCTTTGAATGATCCCTGGAACAGAGGCCCTGTCTTGTTCTTAGTACTCTTTCCTCTGAAGGAATGAGCTTCTCGGCTCCTGACACCCAGGCAAGGGCTTTCTGGGAAGAGAAAGCAACACAAAACACCCAACTTGTGGGGAGATAAGAACTGTGGCAGTGACAAACATAGCATGCCTGGGGATACTGAGTTCAGCAGAACTGAAAAGAAATGGGAAAACCCAGGAAGAGGGATCCAACCTGAGAGGCAAGAGGGGAATACATCATAGATGGCCGCGTATCACCAAAAGGGCCTTGGATGTGCTCTTGCCTGACTGGGGAAACAAACACCATACTTAACCTAATTTAAAAATAAAACAAGCTGGGTGTGGTGGTTGCCCCCATTATTCCCAATACTCCAGAGACAAAGGCAGCAGATCTTGGTGAGTTTAAGACCTGGTCTATATACACAGAGAGCTCCAGGCCCACCAAAGCCACATAATGAAATCTTGTCTATAAGGAAGCAAGCAAGCAAACAAACAGTGTATAATAGAATACTTGAAGAATCAAAGATATTACCTATTTATTCTTATGATTGGTCTGGTGGTAGGGAAGAGTCCCGGGGGCCTCAGACATCCTGGGCGAGTGTTTTACCATAGAGCTACACCACGCGGCTCCTCAGATTATTTTCTGACAGTTCATTACTTAACCTGAGTAGAGCGACCTGCTCTGATCACTAACCTTTCCAGTCACCTTTTCTTTTCATGTGCATACAATCCTCCCGGAGCACAAAGCTGCATAACGTTCAGGCTCCACTGTATCTGCAGGGAATGCCTTTGGTTCAGTGACAATAGGTTCTTAAAAGTTTTCAAATTCTAGAAGTATAATGACTGTTCTGTCTATTCCTCACACCCTGCTCTGATTGTCCCTTGTGAATGGGTTCCTGACTGTGAAAGGTCAGCTCAAAGAGTGAAACATTCTGTCTTCTCAAGTTACATCCTAGGGGGCGGGGCAGTGGTCCTCCCCCTTCCTTATGCTGCACCCTTCCTTTAATGCTGCAGTTCCTCGAGTTGTGGTGACCCCCCCCCCCAGGCATAAGATTATTTTTGTTGCTACTTCATAACTGTAATTTTACTACTGCTATGAATCTTAATGTAAATATCTGTGTTTTCTAGTGGTCATCAGTGACCCGTGTGACAACCCCAAGGAGGCCCTGACCCATAGGTTGAGAACCACCGCTCTAAAGGCTGCTTTTATCTTATATGGGAGTCACCCACTGTGCCATCTCTTCAACGGTTAGAATTAAGCTTGGTTCACCTCTGCCACTTGTTGAGCAAACAATATCTTTTATCTATTTTATTTAACTTTTCACTAAAAAAAAAAATTGTGTGTTTAGAGCACAATCTTTCGGTTGGTATAGGCATGGGGTATAGGAAGGGAAAAATCAGGCTAACGAACATGTATATCACCTCAAAGCTTTCTTTTTTTCCCTTTTCTTTTCTTTTCTTTTCTTTTCTTTCCTTTTCATTTCTTTTCATTTTGAGACACACTCTCACGATGTATGTAGCTCTGGAGCTCACTACGTAGACCAGGCTGTTCCAGAACTCTGAGAGGTCCTCTTGCCTCAGCCTCCTGAATGCTGGAATAAAAGGTATTGTCACCACATAGAGCACAACTTGATTTTTGTGGAAAGGAATGACGAATATTTCTAGCAACTTTAAAATACACACACATCAGTAACTACAGTCACCACACAGTACGACAGATTGGTAAAACTTAATTCCATTCAACTGGAATCCTTCTGCCAACATCTGCGCTTCCCCCATCAGACTCCCCGACAGCCCCTGGAAACCACTATTCTGCATTTCACATCTATGAGTTGGCTATTTTAGGCTCTACGCATGAGTGAGATCATACAGGACGATTGGTCTGGCTCTCCCCAACTTCCAGTTTATCTCTCAGTATACTGGACTCGTCAGCAAAACGACAGACTCCTTCTTGGTATAGACTGTATAGTGAGAACTCTCTGGTATACACATACCACATTTGCTTCACCCACTCAAGCACACGGAGCCTGCGTCTTGTCCAGCTGGTGCAGACATGAGCATGCACATGTGTCTTGGACAGACTGATTTCAAACCTTTTTAAATATAGACTAGAACCTGGATTATATGTGGCTCAAATTTTAGTTTCCTGGGGACTCTGTACATCCTCCATAAAACTGCACATTCTCACATGGTGTGCACATGTCCCGGTTTCTCAACATTCATCCTTTTTGTTCTAGCAGACACTCTGACAGGGATGAGATGATGTAGTAATTTTGAGCTGTGCTTCTCTGATGGCTTGCGTGGTATTGAACATTTTCCTCATGAACCTCGTAGCTGTTTACACATCTTCTTTTGGTCTTTTTCCTGCTCTTCAGTCAGATTGTATTTGTTTGTGTTTTGCTATGGAGTGGCACTGGTTTCTAGCCTATTTTGGATAGTAAGCGCTCCTCAGAGCTATGATTTGCGAATACCGCCTCCCATTCCATTGGCTGTCTCCACTGTTGATCATCTCCACCTCTACGTGGCAGAAGCTTTTGGTTCCACATACGGTTTGCCAAATGCTTCTTCTGGTGCCATTGATTGATCACATGCTGTTACCGTTCATTTGGCTAATACAGCTTAGCACACTCAGTGGTCAGCATCTGTTGAGACACCCTTGCGCTCCGGCAGCACACTTTCTTGTAAAAATTGCATTTGCTTTTATTGTATGTGTTTGCCTACATGTGTGGCATGCTGTGTGTCACAGGAGGCCAGAGAGGACATCAGATACTCTTAAACTGGAGTTACAGATGGTTGTGGACTGCCCAGGAGAATGCTGGGAACTGAACAACTGACGCTGAGCCATCTCTTTAGCTCCTGAGGGGTAAATCTTACTTGACCATGGATGGAACCTGTCAGGCAAGTTTTCTCTGGCTGAACTGCATTGCCTGTGCAGCTGAGCTTCCCTGCTGGTATTTTCGGAGGGATTTGTAGAGCTCTCTTTCTTCCTCTCTGATAATGCTCCGTTTATTACTGTGTAAGTCAATCAAAAATGGGCAGATCTCCTTTAAGACAGTGCTCCTCATGAACCCAAGCAGCAACTTCTTGTCTCAGGAGTTATACATTACACCAAGGCCCATAAACCCTGGGAAGGAATTATCCCAGACACTATCCTTTCTGCCTTGATGGTAAGTGTTAACTTGGATTTAGTTAAGTTTTACTGGATGATACACAGACTCCCCCTGTTCTCCCATGTGGTGAGTCATATATAATGGATTTGCCCTTTGCTGCTTGGCATCACCCACTAGAGAAGTGAATACAAGTATGCTAGCTGTGGTTTCAGACTCCCCAGTCAATGCTTACAAATCTGCCATTAATTCAGTCAAATTTCAGAATTTCTAGTAAGCTATGGAATCATAAAATGGACAGACACCCAGGCTATATTTTATGACCTAACTCTAGAGTCCTGTGAGGCAAGGCAAACTGCACCCCAGGGAGTTTACTCTGCCTAATTGCTCCACAACCTAGGGCCACACAATGACTTAAGTTAGTCCAGTCTCTGTCAAACACCTGCTGCAGATGTTAATGGTAACCTAGCAAGAAAAGCCCAGGAAATGAGTTGCTAGCAGCAATCAAATAGAAGAGGCATCCAGTATGTATTTGTTGACCTCTTTTTGGTGGAATTTCCTACCAACTCTCTTCCTATGTTTTAGAGTTTTATTTGTTTGTTTGTTCATTTGTTTGTTTGTTTAATTTTCAAGACAGGGTTTCTCCATAGAGCCCTGGCTGTCCTGGAATTTACTCTGTAGACCAGGCTTGCCTCAAACTCACAGAGCTCCACTTGCCTCAGCCTCCCAGGTGCTAGGATTTCAGGTGTGTACCTCCCCCCCCACTCCTATCTTCTAGTTTTGCATTTGCATTATTTGGGGTGGTGTATATATGAGAGGCACATGCCTGCCATGCATAAGTCAAGGACAATGGTTGACACCTTCCTCTACTGCACTATACCTTATTGTTTTTAAAAAATGTTTAATATTTATGTATTTAGTGTGTGTGTGTGTGTGTGTGTATGCATGGAACACACATGGAACCTGTGTGGAAGCTAGAGAACAAATTTGTGGGACTTCCACCATGTGGGCTCTAGGGATCAAACTCAGGATTTGGCAGCAATCATCCTTGCCTGTTGAGTCATCTCTCCAGCCCTCCACCTTATTTTTTGAGGTAGAGCATCTGGTTGATCCTGGAGTTAAGATAGAGCATCTGGTTGGTCCTGGAGTTTACTGACTGGATAGACTGGCTGACCAGTAAGTCCCAGAATCCTCCTGTCTCTGCCTTCCAGTGCTAGGAAGGCAGGTGTGCAACACCACCCCTGGGCATTTTACAAAACACACTCAGGTGTTCATGTGCGATCATCAACGCCCTTTACCCAGGGAGCCATCTCCCCAGCCTCTAATTACCACTGCACACAGTGAAATATCAATCATCTATGGAGAAACATAACATACTCTCACATTCTCACACCCTCCACAGAGCAGCTTTATCACATCTTACCCCAAATGGGACTTTTAGGGGCATACCTTTCCTTCTAACCACAAAACAAACGTAAAACTCCAGAGCAGGCGCTGTCTGGAAAGGAGTGTGTGATGCTGCCATTGCTGACAGTAACTTTGTACTTCACTTCTTTCATCTGGATCCAGGTTTGGATTCCCATTCCAGAGAAACAGAGTCGCTCAAACACATTCCCTCTCCTCTGTTCCCCTTTGAGACACCATCAAAGTGACAGAGTAGGAACTCCACATCCTCAGAAAAGCACTAGAATAAAGGCAACTTGAAAGAAGACGAGGAAAGAGTATAGAACTGGGACCCATGGGGAACTGACAGTAGAGTACAGCAGCTGAAGACTGAAGTCTTCAAGTGGCGGAGGGTGGTGGCAACTCATTCTGCAGAGTCCCTGAAAGTTCAGGAATTGGTACATCAGGCGATCCTTGGGAAGCAAAGTGTGCTAGTTTGATACAAGCTAGAATCATCTGGGAAGAGAGTTTTAATGAGGAATTATTTAGGTCAGGTTGGCCTGTAGTTGTGTCTGTGTACTGGGGAGCAGGGGCTTGGTTGCTAATTGATGCAGGAAGATTCAGGCCATTGTGGGTGGTAGCATTCCCTACCCAGGGGCCCCTGAACAGTAGAAGAGGAGAGAACTAGCTGAGAGAAAGAGTGTACAGATGTGTGTGCTCCCTCTCTGTTCTTGCTTGTGGATGGGATGTGACTGGCTTTTGAGTTCCTGCCTTGACTTCCCCAAAATGATGGACTGTGACTTGGAAGTGCAAGCCAAGGGAACCCCTTCCTCCCCTAGGCTGGTTTTTGTCAGGGTTTTTTTTCCCCCCCTCACAGCAACAGAAGTGAAACTAGAACAGGAGAATTGAAGACTGGTTAAAACTGTTTCCAGAACACTTAGTTCCTCTCACTCCTCCTCCTTCCACCCAGCTGAGTAATGCTGCTCACTGGCCTGAAGAAGAAAGGAGACATTGCTTGGAGAGACTAAAGGAGGCAGAGGTTCTAGGCACAAGGCTGTAAGCAAGATGGAGGGTGTGCTTAGAGGTGACAAGGCTCTGCCTTTGCCCAGCATCCCAGTTTATTTCATTTACTATTAGCTCATTTCCCTTAACTATTTGTCCAAACTTTGCCTTACCCTCCCCGACTTTCCCCCAATTATAGGATCAGGTGACTCTCTCCTGGTGGAACTACCATGAGACCAACATCTAAATGTCTTGTGTTCTCTAAAGAAACTTAAGAGATTCTGCCCATGCTTCATCTGAGATATAACTGGCCCTTTGGAGTAACGTGGCCAACGTGAAGGTCATACAAAGAAAAGTGATAGGTAGGTAGGTAGTTAGGTAGGTAGGTAGGTAGGTAGATAGGTAGATAGATAGATAGATAGATAGATAGATAGATAGATAGACAGATAGATAGATAGATAGGGAGGGATATTGAGAGAGAGATTCGAAAAAACCAGGGCCAATAATATGGGGGGGGGGTCCTACTGTATCCATGGAATAAGAGAAATGAAGACCAAGAGCTCTTAAAAATTAAAATATCACAACTAAAGATGAAATTTTAGACACAAAGGTTAGAGCTTAAAGCTAAGGAGCCATCTCAGAAAGAACTAGAAGACCCAGGCATAAAAAAGGCAAGAAAAGTTAAGGAAATTGGAAGATCATGCACATGTTTGGGAAACAAGAATTCTAAAGGCACAGAAGGAAACTAATTAAAAATCACTGGGGGGAAAAACTCTACGAATCCACACCAAGGATGAGCAGTAAACTCACGCTATGTAGATGAGGTCAGATGTGGACAGATGAATGGACGGAAAGGGAGTCTCCAGCTTTCTGTTTCAAAACACCCCAAATAATCAACGTCTTTAAAGAGGAATGATTTATTAAGGCTCCTACTGTGATTGTTTCAGTCCACAGTTGACTGGAGCCACTGCTTTTAGACCTCTGGTGTGGGCTAGCTACATTAGGATAAGCGAGGTTAGTGGAGCAAACCTGCTCATCTCCTGGTAGCAAATCAAGAGAGCCTACAATCCCCTTTGATCACCCAAAACTCACTAGGAGGCCCCACTGATTGGGCAGCAGGCTGGGCCCTAACGTAGCATACAGGCCTTTGGGGATGGATGTCCACGAGGCAAGCTTCGGGACTATTGCTTTTGACAGTGTGTGGAGGGAGGATTTAGTGATCTAGGTGACCGGAGTGTAGTCATAAATCATTTACTGTATTAGTAAATATTGATTCCAGCAGGAATCACTAATGGATGCAAAGCCAGGAGACACTTTGATATTTAAGAGGAGGTCAGCATTCTGAAGGGTCTTCCCATACCACCTAGTGCAAGAAAGAAAAAAAATGCTCTACAAAACAACAACATAAAAGCCAAACAGCAACATCAACGAAAACCAGTATCTTAACCAGGTGACCAAACTCAACATCACCAAGGAGGGGCAGAGGGGCCTTGAGTGTCTCTAGGATCTGATGCCTGGGGCAGGACACAGAGGTTCTGGTTGCTGTTTTGACCCAGAATGTGTTACCTTAACCTAACCACCAGGCAGCATCAAAAGGAGAAGCATCCTATAAAATATAAGGGAGGGCCTTTATTTATTTTTAAATTCATAGAAGACAAAGTTAGGCTGCAGCAATGTTTCAGATGAGAAGAGACTGACGACTCAGGATGGCTAACTATAACATGGACGGAAACAGAACACGGATCCTGAGCAATATATACATACCACATTTCTGCATCAGCTGAGATTAGAGTGAGGAACGGAAGATTTGATAAAAGGATTACATCACTATTGCATTTACCAAAGTTGCTGACGTGTAAAATAATACTTGTAGTCATGTGGACTATATAGATCATTAGGGATAAAGGGAACAGAAGTTAGCTCCAAATGGCTCAGAATGGCTTTGCTTACTATAACTGCACTCTTCTCATTCTTTCTCCTGACCCTTCCTCTCTGCCTCTCTCTCTTCTGCTTGTATGCATAAAGGCAAGTAATAGCAAAATGGGCAAAGTGTCAGGAACAGGAGAGAGGTGATGACTTGGTGTACAACTCTTCTTGTAGCCTTTTCCCCCAAATTAGTTCTTTCCAAAGACCTTTTCTTGAATTGCTTCCCGCTCAGCTTTTCTTAAGCCACTACTGGAGGATGTGCTCTAATAAAAGGGTGGCGTGGACTAATTACACAGGCGACAAGAATCCAGGAAACAGAAGAATCAGCCCTGGAGAAAGGAAGAGCCATTCTGCAGATGACTGAAGACCGATTGACATTGAACAGACAGACAGCAAGAACAGCTAATCCTGCCTGGGGTGGTTGGAAGAACTGTCAGAGAGGCGTCTCTCCGACCCTCTGAAAGATATCTCTCTATCGATTGCTTGATGTATCTATGCTGGAAGGAGTTTTATATTTCCTTTGGAGAAGGTGGGAAGTGCTGTTGGTACTAGAGGAGGAGGTGATGATTGCCATGCCCATGATGGGCACACTTGGCTCAATTGTGACTAGTGTTTACACAGTAATAACAATGCATTTATCCCCCCCCCCAATTATGATAAAATTACATTGCGAGAATGAAAGAAAGGGGGAGGATTGTGATGGTGCCAAAGCTGAGGGACAGAGAAAAGGCTACATGAGAATATCAGCTAGAAAGATCAGGGAGGCGTTAGGAGAGAGGGCAGATGAAGCAGAAAAGAGTGAAGGTCGGGGAGGAGTGGCTGAGAAACAGAATTTTGGGTTGGTGGTGTAGTGAATTATGGCTTCTTTAAAAAAAAACTTATATTACTCTTTGAGAGTTTCATATAATGTATTTTGATCATATTCAAACTAATTTCCTGAGATCCATCCTCATCTCAAGTTTTCCTGCCCGTGGTGCCGCCCACTGGAACCTGGTTGGTCTACTGACTCTTCCCTCCTCCACAATTCATTGCTGTCTACATCTGTTCCTCAGTTAGGGGTGGGAGCCCATGAGCCCCTCCTCCCTCCATGCTGGAATGTTGACTGGCTTGATCTTATACCGGTCTTGTGCAACAGCTGCAGCAGCTGTGAGCTGAGGACTGCATCAGTCCTGTTGTGTTTAGGAGATAGTTTTGCTCAGGTCTTTCTTAACCTCTTGATCTTACAGTCCTGTCCCCTCTTGAATCATAGTTCCTTAGGGTTATTTTGTTTGGCTTGTACACATGTGTGTATTGTTTGGATAAACCTTTTTAAACTCCCGATTCTGCTTGCTATAATTACTGCCAACAAGATATGTTCATTTTGTATTTCGGTTATTGTTAGTGGTGTTTTGCGGTGCTGAGGATAGAACCTGGGACCACATGCATGCTGGACAAACAACCACCACTGAGCTCTATACACCACCGGCCCTGTGTTTCCATTTCTTCAGATGCAACCAAAATTCAACTAAAGCGAAGGTGACAGCTCCATAGAAAATTTTTATTATATTCAAGATTTAGTTTAGTTTCATGTGACCCAAAGAATTCCCAATGCAAAGTGAGGCCTGTAAGAAGTGACCAGGTCTTGAGGGTTCTGACTCCTTGAATTGAGTCTTGTCATCCCTTTGGGAAGGATCACTGCTCAGTAGGTTGCTGTTAAGGCAAGCCTGGCCTGCTGGCTGTGTCTGGATGTGTGCTCCCCAGAAGAGCCTCAGGAATGGTGGATGATAACTTCCCACTCAATCATCTTGTTTTGTTTTTGAGATGAGCCTCTCACTTTGTAGTCCAAGCTAGCCTCAAACTAATTGATTGAATACCTCAATTTCCAGACTCCTGAGGTTACACTACTCTCTGCTGAGAGTTTTTTTCTCTACCAATTTCCTTGTTTCAGGTATTTTACAGATGTAACCAAACAGACCAATAATGCTAACTTCTGAAAAGTGAAGCAAGGAGCGGTGAGGATGTGTGGGCACTGGTTTTGAGAGTGAGAGGAAAAGGAAGGTTTGGGGTTGGATACAGCTGTCCTTTACAGAACTAAAAAAGAAATCTGTGTCCAGGATTTGCTCCATAATATACTCATGTGCAAGAATGTCATGGCCCCAGCACAGTAGAATGTCTGAAAAGAAGAAATGGAACATGGGGTGTGATGGGGGAACCAAAGACAGATGTTAGCATTTGAAAAAAAAAAAAAGCTGCCATCTCTGGTCTCTGAACATAAGATAGGCTATAAAGGGGAAAACACAACAGGACAGGTGCTATCAAACAAGAGGTTCTCTTCCAGCTAAGATTTCCCTGGGGAGTTGGAGACTCCCAAGGAGGAGAGTGTAATTGGTGTACAGTCAGTCCCTTGTCTGGTGGTAGAATCTGAAAGCTAAGTAGAAATATGCTGAATTTTCTTTGTCAAAACAAAAACAAAAAACAAAAACTAAAACAACAAGAACCAGCCAGTCCTAAGAGTACCAGTGATTTCTCTATCCACTTTCTAAGCACAGGGACTGAGTATGCCAAAAACGGGCAGTTCAGTTTGAGCTTACTTCATCATTCCAATAGGTCAAAGAACAGATTTTAATGTTAACAGAAGGAAAAGAAAAGACAGAAAACAGACAAGGAGTAGGAACATTCTAAAAACAACCAACAAAGTTTTAGGGTCTCAGAATTCCTCCCCGGCTTACGGTTCTTCACACCTTAATTCCTGCAAACAGAAAGTGAACACAGACTCCTCACAGTCTCTCAGTCCTTTCCTCTCTCATCTTCACTTGGAGTAAACCAAGGCTGGTGCTTTCTTGAAGGATATTGGTGTCAATTATTAATTGGAAAATTTTCCAATTGGATTGGGGAATGTCTCATCAAAACAAAAAACCTTAAGACTGTCATCTGATGTTTAAACTTCTACCTGTTCAGTGACTCAGAGACAAAACATTCACACAGGAACCTCCAACAAACAGAGCCTTGCAGTTATTTCTACATATTGAGAATGGTTAGGCCGAATGCTCACCCATCTTGTCTCAGACCTCAAGAAATGGGCTACCCAGAGCTTGGGGCTTTGTTTTAATCTGTTTCAAGTTAGGTTAGGACAGGGGTCATGACTAGGACTCTTGCCTTTATGGTCATATGCATATATTTTATTAGTTCATTGTGTTTTCCATGAACAGAAAACAAAGATTTGCAGCCCAGGGCTTCCAAGCCAAATCAGGAACTTGTTCAGTTTATAGTAGTCAGTTTTGTCTCTAATGAAAACCCAGGAGAAGGTTTGGGGCTTTTTTGGGAGGGGGCATTTTTTAATGCAATAGAAAACAGCCAATCAGGATGTCCTAATTGTCATTAAAAATAAAAAATAAAAATCTCAACCCAATGCAAGTTTGGGCTGGAACACATCTGGAACCACAGATGTCATGAAGAGGTAACAGCCAGAGGCAGCTTTGTCTGTTTGTCCATATGAGATAGCCATTCTCATAGTTTAACTATTACCCTATATGTAGAGATTAGACTAGACGGGGAAGAGAATTTAACCAAATGAGAGAAGAAGGAATGAGGAAGGAAGGAAGGCAGGCAGGCAGGCAGGCAGGCAGGAAGGAGAAGAGAGAAGGAGGAAAGGAAGGTAATGGGAAAGAAGAGGGGGAAAAGGAAGGGAAGGGACAGGGGAGAGGAGAGAGGGAAAAGAAAATAGAAAAGAAGGGAGGAGGAGAAGGGAGGGGAAGAGCAGGGAGGAAGGAGTCTCTTTGCAATAGCTGTATTTACATATATGTTTACATGCCTCGGAGCGGCCTACAACCCAGCAGCAAAGATTTTGCCTCCCACAGTTCTAACACGAGTGACCAGAGTTCAGAAGGTGGAGACGAGGCCCTTCCTGCTGTCAGGCTGCTGAGGCTATAGCAGAGGAGACATCTTCTGGGCCCTAGGCTGCAACACGATCTTGTGGGGAGCTTATTCAGTCTTCCATGATACCCCAGGTCCTTATTCAGGAACTGGCCAGCTTTTCTGTGCTGGGGGGATAGATAGAGAGCAAAGAACAGGGCAGGAAGGAGGCTCCAGCTGGATCTGCAGAGGACCCAACGGCAGAAGGCTGACGTAGCCAGCCTGGTCTTACAGTAAGAGACATTCAGTCAATTGCCTGCTCTCAGTGGCTCCCTGTGCTTCTCTCTGGAGGATGGCAGCCTAACCCCACTCCCACTTAGCCTCTCTCTCTCTCTCTCCCTCTCTCTCTTCATCTCTCTCTTTCTCTCTCTCTCTCTTCCTCTCTCTTTTCCCCTCTCTCTCCTTCTCTCTCTCTCCTTCTCTCTCTCTTCCTCTCTCCTCCTCTCTTTCTCTCTCCCAGACTTACTTTCCTCTTGCCTCTCATTTTTATCTTTTGTCTTCTTAAACAAATCGTTTTTATTTTATTTTTTTATTTTTTTGGTTGTTGTTGTTAGTTTGTTTTTGAGACAGAATTTCCCTGTGTAGTCCTGACTGTCCTGAAACTTATTCTGTAGACCAGGCTGTCCTAGAACTCAGAGATCTGCCTGCCTCTGCCTTACAAGTGCTGGGACTAAAGTTGTGCCCCACCATGCCTGGCTCAAACAAATCCTTCAACTGTTAACCTTAAGAAAAGTTGGGATCTTGGCTGAGAGTATATATATATATAAAACTTATGGCTGTGTTTAAAAAGCATGAAGGCAAAATAATGTGATGGCCACCAGGACTGGCTGATTCTTTTGTTTTTAAATGAATTCATTTATGATATCAAACAAGAACCCCTCTTCAATCTCTCTCCTTTTTGGTGCTAATGACTGAACCCTTGTGTAAGCTAAGTACCTGCTCTACCACTGAAGAACTCACTGGCAGCCCTGTTCTTCTTAGACTCCTAATCCCCTCTCCGCTGGAGCACACCTATATCTGCCACATCGTGCCTCTACATCAGCTTCCCTCTGGCACCCACTGGAATGAGTATTGCATTTGTGGAGTTCTCCTTACGCAGTTTCCCACAGTATCACTAAGCCGTACTGGCTTAATAGGGATTTTTCAATGTGAAGACAGTAACGGCAAAATGTACCACGGACACAGATATCCGAATGCCTGACCCTCAGAAATGGTTTCTCAGGATCAGAGCTAAAATGTTGGCTTTGGCAAAAGAAGATAAATTAGATCTCACCATGATCACTCTCTGGTAGAAGCATTAATTCATGAGCTTTAAGAGAATCCAAAGAAAAGCACTTTCCTCTCCTGGCCTCTCACATTCAGGCTATGCTTGGTCTATTCAAAGCATACTGAAATTCAAGTTAAGAAAGAGTTGGAATAGAAGCTAAGGTTTTAGCCTCCCAGGAAAATGGAATATATTATTTATTTTTGGTATGTTTGAAACAATCAAACAACACCAATCAACAAAACAAACAAACAAACAAACAACAAACAAACAAATGGCCAGCAAGATGGCTCAGTGGGCAAAAGCACTTGCTTTGGAAGCCCGTTGACCTGAGTTTGATCCCCAGAACCTACACAAAGGTAGAAAGAGAAAATCAACTTTGTAAAGTTTTCTACCTATCTTTCCATGAGAACCATAGGAGGTGTATTCCCCACCCCCACCCCCACTCCCATACACACACTCACAAAGAATTTTTTAAAAAAGAAATAAAAGAACACTTGTTTATAAAACTTCCTTAGATTGACGTTGGCATGGTGATGCACGCTTGTAATTCCAGCCCTTTAGGAGGCAGAGGCAGGAGGATTGCCTCAATTCTGGACTACCCTGAAGTACATATCAAGTTCCAGGCTAGCCAGGGCTACATAGCAAGACCTTGTTTCTAAAAACAAGAATGAATCTTATTTAGGCTTATGGCTCTGGGATTTGCCACAATGATTATGGCTCTGGGATTTGCTACAATGAGTTCACTAGTATTCAAAATGTGCGGTAATGTCTTACAGTTAACATAAAAGTTGGAGGGCCGAAGGTGACTCACTCAACATTGAACATGAGTCACTATTACAAATGACAAGTGAGGAGAAAAAGATGCCTGACAAGAAGGAAAAAAAAATCAGAATCCCAGACACACTGCTGGACTGCTCCATAGAGTTCGTCCAACTCTTTCTGCCGTGAGGCTCGGTTTATCTTCTGGAGCTCTGGCCACCTCTCACAATAGATGGTGTGGCCCATAGTCCCCAGTTTTATTGGTGTTTGCAATTGCTGTTACTTGTCTGATTGTAGTTTGAGATTTCTCTGTGCTGTTTTCCCTAAAACAACAAATTCTCACTTTCAACTTTCTCCTGCTACATGTCAGTGCTTTAACTGGGGCGGCTTTAGGTATTCGAAAGGAAAGAGTCTTGCTTTCCTTGGCTTGACACCTCAAGAAAACAGCAAGAAGAAAGATGGGGGTTGGCTGATCCCTTAGGCCAAGTGCAATTAAAAACAATGTATTAACGAGATCAGATCTTTTCTTCACATAATTCAAGGTGCCGGAGAACAGCAAGCCCATTCATGAGGATGGAGACTGCCACTCAGCCCTCTGAGTGTCTCATTTGAGAACAATAGGTGAGTTACCACGTTTGTGTGGAGCTGACACGTTTATCCTCCTGTATCCAGAGCAGCTACTAAATCTTCTCAGCTCTAATGCCAGCCGGGGACTGACCCCAGGGCTTGAACTCTGGCAATACTGAAGGATCTATGTGCTATTGACGCTGATGCTCTTTGGTCGAGAACTGACTTTCAAAGGTTTACCTCCAGCATTCATATTAAACATGCAAAAGGAAGGTTCTGCTAAGTCATTTTCAGTGAAATATTTAGCATTTCCAGTAAAACAGGCCAGTGTGTGTGTGTGTGTGTGTGTGTGTGTGTGTGTGTGTGAGAGAGAGAGAGAGAGAGAGCACAAATGCTCTCAGAGTTGACTCACGGCAAACAGCTATTTCGAGCTCAGCATCTCTGTAAATAGGGATTGTAAACTGTGCGCATCTCAAGTGTTCTCTTTCAATACAGCTACACTGCACAGAGACTGAGGCAGCTGTCAGGGAGGTCAGTCAGGGATGCTCAGACTGTAGGACCAGCTGTGGCTCTGGCTTGGAAACAGGAAATAAGAAACGTGCAGAATGGTGTCTTGCGCTGGCACCTCCCAGCCCCTCCAATGTTCTGGAGTCACCTTCCCAAGGCCTCCCTTCTCCACCCACCTCTTGGCTGAGATTGGCCTGAGTTGTCACTTGCTAAGATGCAAATATCCTCTGAGTGTGGAACACGTACCCACCCCTATAGCAGAACTCCTGTTCTATTTTTTTTTTAGCATGACAGTCACCTAAAAGCAACTTTGAACAGCATGTAGGGGTGAGAGCGACATGCCCAGGGAAGGTTGGATGGCACAAGAAGGAGATGCTGATGCAGGGACCAAGCAGAGGATGTTCTCCAAAGTGAGGGCAGAGACCCGGAGAGATGGTTGGCGACTCTGCTTCCAGTGCAGTGAGAGCCTCTGGGTGACCAGAGCTACGCCAGGACGCCTGCAGCCAAGCAAGGGGAAGAAACCTCCTGCAAGACAGCGGATCTTCCCATTATTATTCACTTCTGGTAACATGTTACAAAACTGAAACTCTGTCCTCATGAAATACTAAGTTCCTCTCTCCCCGGGCCCCCAGTCCTCAGCCCACTGACTTTATATCTCTATGAAACCAACTTGACAATTCTAGGAACTTCCTGTGGGTAGAACCATCCAGCACCTGCCCTCTGGTGACATCAACACAATGTTTTCCAGGTTCACCCACGGTGCAGCATGGGTCAGCACCTCATTCCTCTTTATGGCTAGTGTTTAATGAGTGCAGAGTCTCACCTGGGGACGGCAAGAAGGCTCCAGAGCCAGATGGATGGTGATGGTCATTACACAATAACGTGCTCACTGCCATGAAGTTGCATATTTGAAAAGGGTTAAAATGGTGGATTTTATGTATCTTTTGTACAATGAATAGCAAAGAAAAAGAAATGTTCTTGCTTATACAGTCCTTGGAAGATACACAGCTTGTGAGGGCAGTTTTAACTGAGTGTGGGATAAGAATGTATCTAAGCTATAAATAAAGGAGACAGATATAAAAGAAATGCAACTTGCTCCCTTCCATGTGCTCAACTGGCTGCTTGGACATGTGGCTTTGTAACCCCCAGTACTTCAAAATGTGACAGTGTTTAATGGGGTTTTTATGAGTGATTCCATTAAATTAGGTTAAATAAGAGATGTGCTCGCAAGCACACACACACACACACACACACACACACACACACACACACACACACACTCAGCAATACACTCACAGATCTATATACATTAAGAAAAATAAATCTTAAAACAAATGAAATGAGGTTATTAAGGCCAACTTAATCCAGTATTTCTGGTGTCTTTACCTGAAGAGAAACTTTGGACATGGGCACAAATAGAAAAACCATGATACTTCCAAAAACAAAACTAAACAAAACAAAAACAAAAACAAAAAAAAGAGAAAGAAAAACCATGATAAAAATCTTGATACAGAGAGAAGAGACCATCTACAGATCCTGAAGAGAATCCTTAGATAGACCCTATCTAGCCAATATCTTACTTTCAGAGTTCTAGCCTCCGAACTATGGGATAATAAATTACTGCTGTGTAAGCCTGTTGTGTTTTGTTACAGCGACTGTCACAAATGAATACATCACCATTTAATTTATTCACATACCTTTACTTTACTCAGCAATGTTTGAGGTGGGATGTGCATGCATCCACACAGACACTGGAGGCCAGAGGCCACCATGGGTATTTTCCTCAATTGTATCTCTACCTTATTTTTCGAGGCAGGGTCTCTCGACAAATCTTGGAGCTAACCATTTCAGTTAGACTGGCCAGGTGGCAAGTTTCTGGGGTCTGCCTGCCTCTGCTTCTCAGCATTTGGGTCATAGATACACAGTGCCATGCCTGACTTTTCACATGGGTGCTGGGGATTCAAACTCAGGACCTGGATCTTGCACAGCAAGCACTTTACCCACTGGGCTCTCTCCCCAGCCTCTCAATAAACACTTTATGATGTACATTCTTCTAAACATTTTACAAATAAAACTTAATCCTTACAATGGCTGTGGGAGGCAGAGGTTACTATCATTCACATTGAACAGGATGGGGGCCAAGCACAAGGAGATCAAGTAGTTTGCCCGTGGGCTCATACTTAATCACTGACGGAGCTGGGATTTGAACCAGGGCAGGCCTGCTTAGCACTTCTGTCTCCTATGATTTAACAAGGTTCTAAGTTGCAGGAACAGGCTGGAACCTGTCTCTATAGTGTTGTGTGAATGTACTTTTACAACCAAATGCCACACTGTCCCCGATGCCAGAAAGATAGAAATCAGATTTCATAATGTCTTGCTGGATGCTCAAGCTTCGTATGAAGAGTAACAATTCAAGATTCTTCCAAAGTATTTGCTGGTCCATGAGGGGACACTGAGAACTCCAGGTTTTGGGTGGTGCCTTCACCTTTTACCTAGGAGTATTCTATGGAGAGACGAGAAGGCTAACATTGTCTTGGGCCAATACAGAAAACTTCTAGTTGCATAGAACTTTAATTGCACTGGAGAGCAGTGCTTTGAGGCCACAGACACACTGGAGGGGAGGAGGGGGGTCAAAGGAACTTGCTGTGTCCAAAGGAACTTGTGTCCTCGGCTGTCAGCTTTTAGGGAGATGCCACTGCGGAATTCCGCTGCTTCAGTTCATAATCAACTTTCTGCAAAACCAACTGGAGAGCCACACATAAGGGACACATGTTCTAGATCATGAGTAACTAAGGGGAAGACGGGGCTCTCAGTCTCTGGTCAGGACATGCAAGCATTTCAAAGCCTGGCATGGTCTCAGTGGCATTTTCCACAAGAACCATGAGATGCTGCCCCTGAAGTTCAGTGGGAACTTAATTCCTTCCTAATTATTTTTTTTTTCCTTCATAATTATTAAATGGAAGGAAAGTACACATGCCTGGCCTGCCGAGCACGCCACTTCAGCCTCGCTCGCCCCATGCACCAAAACTTCCCACACCCTTGAGTTTCAGCGTGAAGCCTTTGTTTGCAGTCCTTCCTTGCTCAGAGTCATGTGTATGGGAGCCAGAAACACACCTCTTTCCTTTTTCCTCATCTTGCTGACTCATCTGTAGCTTTTATGGAGGTGACCATGAGAGGCCAAGGCAGGGCATGGGAGGCCAAGATGGTGCCAGCAAAAGTTTAGACTTTAATGAATCAACATTCTTAACGATTAAAAAGATAGACCATAGGGAGGGAACTTCTCATGCTACAAGCATTTGGTAGCCTTTTCACATCCCTCAAGTGCTGGCCCCAGCTATGCTGTGAATGTCCTGAGAAGGTCAGAGACAATCTGCTCAAATCTGGAAGAGACACACAGAGCGAGGTCCTCTTACCAAGAAGAGGTGCCTGCCACCCCCTTAAGCCTTGCATCGTTATAAGGATCAACGTGACTATCTGGCTTGCTCGGATAGGAGGTGTTGGCATTTCTTTTCCCACTTTATCTCTGGTATTTCTAAACAGGCCTTAGTCCCATGATTTCTCCTGCAGAGACATCCTAGGCAAGTTTGCTGGCAAGTCTCTCCTGTTGTTCCAGGAGCCAGCTCTGGCCCAGGTGTGCTAACAGGGACATGAGCTGCAAGGACCCATCTGAGAACAAAAGGAGAGAGACATTATGAAACGTGATTTCTGCCTGGGATGTGCCAGATAGGAAGGAAACACCTTTGTCAGGAAGCAGGTCTCAGCCTGAGTGTCGGTGTCCAAGAAGAAGATGCCAGGAGGTTAGCACTGGTGGCTGTGATGCTGGGGTAGGTGGGAGGCTGGCATAGAAGGATGCTCAAGAATTTCTCAATGAGACTGCCTGGTTCCAGGGAAACAACATAATGTGGACATGTCTAAGTGACAGCTGTCAGAACCTGGCAAGCCCAGGGTAGGGAATATGGTCACTCCTGAAGCAGGCTATCCTACCTCAGGTAGATGGAAGAAAAAGGGTGGGATTCACCCACTTCAGGCATGAGAAATGCTCTTTAAGAAGTCAGTTGAAGAGATTGCCTAAGAAGCCAGGGAGACATTGCTGCAACTCAGACCTTTGTAGTCTTGAGATTATCTTTGGAGATGTGGCTAGAAATTGCAGTTATAAGTCAGCTCAAGGCAAGACTTGGGTTCCTCTGGGTGGTTTAACCCAAATGGCGAACCCTGGAGAATGCTAGCCTTCTGTGCCATGCCAGCGGTCAAAGGAAACACTGCCATCCTAGCCCCTCCCCTCCCCCCATCACACCAAAGTTCTTTATCACTTTCACATAGTTTAATACTATGACCACACATAGCTTTATACTCCTTCAGGTTCCACGTAAACTCGCATAACAACATTGTTAGGTTATCATTTGCAGCTAAGTCAGGCCATACCTGTCCTGCAGGATTTCTAGGCAAAAATGATTTGCTCAGAGAAACTGTCCATTTCTCGACTGCCTCAGTGACTCCAGTGAGACTGACAAAGAGCAGAGATAGGAAAAGAAAATATTTGCAAAAGCGAATCAGAGTCCCTGCTCCCTCTTCTCAGCACCACCCTTTGTCTTCCTTGAGAAATTCTCAGACTTGTTGGAGTTGGGAGCTTAGCCCACACCTTTCCATGGTCGCTGTGTGTATAACTGGATGCTCTTTTCAGTCTCCATCAAAGAACCAGCTTATTCAGGTGGAGCCCATCCCACAGAAAGGTTACCAGCTTGCATTTAGAAAGGAATTCAATCCATTACAGGCCATAGAACAACTCACTGGAAGACGTGTGCTATGGCTCATGCTGCTCTTTCTGAAAGGAACATGCGCACTTTCCGATTATTAGCTCACTACACTGGCTTCAACTAGAAATCATAAAAAACGTCTTCTATCAGGCTATTCTTTAAAAAAAAAAAAAAAGCTGATATGGATAAACGTGTCTGCATAGTTTCTCACCCCCGCTAACTCGTGTCGGTTAAATTATGCTGATGGTTTGCAGAACTGAATTAGGAACTAGAAATGCCAGAAACCCACTTGAGGTTGAAAAAGCAACAGAGTCAGAATAACTGTGGTCACCAAAGAATGAAGTCAAGAAAATACTCCGGGTTCACGGAGTGATTCGGAGAGAAAGTAGAAAGAATTCCATAGTCACTTGGTAAGAATATCAAGAGATCTTGGTGGGGCGGTCCGGCTCTCATGACTATTGTACCCACGCTGTGTGTGTGAGCCTCTAGGGAACTCACTTCTGGGCTCTGTACATAGAATGAGATGCTGGGTTGGCTGGTGTCCAAGACCCCTTCCGTGACTGTTAATCTGTGAAACAGGTTATAGTTGCCTGTGGTGTGTTGGTTTGGGGCGGTGATGAATTTTTTGTTTATAAGTGATTTAACTAAATTAAAATTTGTACTGCATTAGAATGCTTGGGATTTTTTCAGTGGCTTTTCTAATCCCTATATTCAACTTGGTTAACCAGGCTACTTAAATAGTTTCAAAGTAAAAACCCCTAGTTGAAGTTAATGCTGGGGGTGGTTATCAGAGCCAACTGTCAAAATAGTGGGAGAGATACTGGATTCAAAGAAAAAAAATGAACATATAGGCTCAGTCTAGCTAGGGAATTGGAATACCAAGAAATGAGAAAATATATATTCATAATTTTAAAACAAATCTTTGATTTAAAAAAATAAAGAAAACAAGATAATAAAAATGAACATTTCTAATGCTGAAGAAATATGGTCATAGAACATAAAAACAGCCTTGACACCTCATGGCCATAAGCAGACAGAGGCCACTTCAGTAAAGGCTGGCTCTTTATATACAGTAGCTAGCACAGTGATCTGATTTAGCCACAGTTATGCTTTCTGGTCTCAGACACTTGTAATGCCCACTGTGACCTCCAAATATTAGATGGGGCCAGGTATGAAGGCACACACCTGTAATCTCAACACACTGGAGGCTAAGGTAGGGGAATGTGGTGTCCAAGGCCAACTTGAGTGACATAGGAAGATCTATTCTGGAAATAAAAAAGGACGTTCCAGAAGTAAATAATTATGCAGCTTTAAATTGTACTGTTCTGAGTAGCATGATGCAATCTCCCAGTCCCACCCTGTCGCACTCCAGATCTGAGTCATCTCCTTGTCTACCACATCCACACTGTGTGTGCTACCCACCCATTACTCACTTAGCACTCACCTAGGTTATCAGCCTGAATGTTACACACTATCACAGTGCTTGTTTTATGTAAGGGCCCCAAAGTCCAAGAGACTCAACACTGGCAATTCAGATACATTGTAGGGAAGCTGTAAAGTGCTTCGGTGGAGTAAGACGGTGAAAGTGGTGTAAGGCACAGGTGTGGAGGGGTGCACTTGTAAAGGCAGCACTTGGGAAGCTAATGCCAGAGGGTCAAAAGGTCGAGGGTATCCTCAGCTACAAGTGAATTTGAGGCTAGCCTGAGTTCCATGAGACCCCCACATCAAAGAAAGAATAGGAAGATAGAAGGGGAGGGGTGAGGGAAGGAGGGAGAAAGAGATACTACATTCCTGTGACTTTTGTCATACTATATAATTCTTTATTTTATTATTTATTATTGTTAATCTCTTCCTGTGCTAATAGCTTCATATTAATTTATAAACTAAGCTTTGTTGTAGGCATGTACAGCCAAAAAAATCCTTTATGGATAAGGCTTAGTACTACTCAATGTTTGGAGTATTAATTGGGGTTCTTGTAGTATATGAGTGTGTATGTGAGTGTGTGTGAGTGTGTGAGTGTGTGAGTGTGTGTGTGTGTGTGTGTGTGTGTGTGTGTGTGTGTGTGTACATTGGAGGAATACCCTGGAAACACCAATTTTGAAAATATTTTATTAACATACATGAATTATATATGGTAATAGGTTTCAACATGACATTTTCATACAAGCATACATATGTGTTTATATATTATCAGGGAACCTGGGGCTCTATACATTCCTTTTATGGATGATGATGGAGGCACCTCTTCAACATGACAGCTGACAACAATTTAGCTCTGAGACAACCCTACCTATTTGGAACATAGCCTTTGTTCCCCAAAGAAAGCAAATAAAAAATATAGTTGAGCAGACAATGAGTGTCATGAAGTCTGTGTTCCCAATGTAATGGACATTATTCATAAGAAAATCTGTACACAAAATTCAGAAATAATAGTTTCTATGTATTCAAATTAAATTGGATTTAAAAAAAAATTCAAGGCCCCTAATGAAGGATCTAGAGAAAGTATCCAAGGAGCTAAAGGGGTCTGCAACCCTATAAGAAGAACAACAATATGAACTAACCAGTATGCCCCAGAGCTGTGTCTCTAGTTGCATATGGAGCAGAGGATGGCCTAGTCGGCCATCAATGGGAGGAGAAGCCCTTAGTCTTGTGAAAATCATATGCCCCAGTACAGGGGAATGCCAGGGCCAGGAAGCGGGAGTGGGTGGGTTGGGGAGCAGGGCAGGGGGAGGGTATAGGGGGCTTTGGGGATAGCATCTGAAATGTAAATGAAGAAAATATGTAATAAAAGAAAAAAATTCCAAGTTAGTTCAATTTAATATTCTTTTCCTAATAGGAAGATGTGATCTGTCTCAATATATCTGTAAGGAAAGGACCAAAGAGAACATTGTGAGGGAGGGAAAACATCATAACCACAGAGAATAGAAGTCTACAACCAGTATTTAGTGCTGGGGAAAACGTCTAAGTGCCTCGTTATGTTTAAGGGTCCTATTGCACTGTGACTCCCTGTGACTGATAATTTATAGTGTGTCTTTAAGAAAATAGTACACTACATGTTTTATTTATAAGGGAAAAAAACCAAATGTCAGGAAGATTTCCTTCCTGGATAGTTTATGTTATGGTGCCAGGGATGGAACTCGGGGCTTCCAGCAGGCTAAACACACATTCTACCACTGAGTCACACCCCGCCCAGGATCTGATTTTATAAGCTTGGCTACTTTTCCATGGCCATCCAGGAAACCAGCAGGCTACCCAGGTTGCACTCCTCCTCTGAGGGTTCTGTGGGGCCAAGTTATAGTCTGTGTAAACACGGAAGGCAGAGGTTAATGGGCACCGCTTCAGCAAAGGCTTTAGTACGAAGCTCTTTGCAGGGTGACCTGGTAGCAACGTGCCTCTATATCACATTTCTTCCCTTCCTTATCAGGCCCCCTAGGGTGCACGACAGATAAGCATAGGACCAGGTACATAATCTCCCAGGTGAATTAGATGACAAGAACAAGTTGAGTTTTATTTAAACATTTGTCTATCTATCTATCTATCTATCTATCTATCTATCTATCTATCTATCCATCCATCCATCTATCGTGAGTGTGTAATGCATGTCTGTGCATGCCACATATGCAAAGTAGAGGTCAAAGGAAAACTCTGGGGAGTCAGTAGTCTCCTTCCACCATGTGGGTTCTGGGAAAGAACTCAGGCTGCCAAAGCTTCGCAGCACGTGAGCACTTAGTTTGGTAACAGGGAGTTTGAGGTAGCTCTTTGCCTCTCGGCCGTACCATCTGTCCCTTGCTCATCTCACTGCCAGGAGAGAGACTTCTGCCTTGGCCATCATCTCTGGTCAAAGCAAATATCCAGTAGGAAGCAGGTAAAGGGAGCCTTCCCCGGGGTGCAGACAGATCTCTGGGCGACCCGAGTGCACATCTGTGCCTTTCCAGTGACTCACCTGCATGTGAGGATAAATTATTCCTCAAAATGTGTGGAGCTGGAGCACCAATGGGATTGAGCTTTTTGTGAAATGCTGACTCACTGGGATGCATGGAGCCAGAAGCTTATGCAATTGCTCTTTTATCTCCGGAAGATCTTTAGTAATTGCGGGCACTCCCCTTATTTCAATAGCTTCAGAGAGGGACTGTTGACACCTTAGATTAAGCCAGTGGATACTTGCCACCCTTTTCCATTCATAAAGTCAAAGAACTAGGAGGTACTGAAATTAAGGACTGGACTTAATTTTTTTAAGCTTAAAATATTCATAGTCTTCTTTTTAAAAAGATCAATTTTGTGGGTTTTTTTTTTTTTTTTTTTTTTTTTTTTGCTTTTGTACCTGTGCACGCATGCGCACACGTACACGCATGCGCACACGGGCTAGTGCTAAAAATCCCATCTTTCTGGAGCTGGATGGCAGCTGTGAGCGTCTGTCCTCAGAGTGCTGAGGCACACACTGCGGACAGATGAACAGCGAAAACGCTCATCTCCCCCACCTCATTTCTCACAGGGCACTTGGCAGACACAGAAGCAGATTCAAAGAGTCAACTTCATGGTTGATCTTTTTCCCCCTCGGATAAAGCATAAAATCTGTGAGAGACCTCAGAGAGGAAGCCGTCTACCAGAAAACATAATGAAAACATGGGGACAGCCAAAATAGTAACCACGTCCTCCCCACGATGAACAAAACCCAAAGGCTGAACGTTAAGTCAAGAGAGGCAGTTGGCCCCTGGTCCCCGAAGCAGAATCTTAGATTTTTGTAAAGAAATTGTATGATTTCTCCCCTCTGTGAAATGATAAAGAGAAATGTGCTGGGGTTGAACAAGCCCAGTGGGTGGACTGAGCTCTTTAGTGAATCAGGCAGAAGTGGGACTTACTCCACAGTTGTAACCCTTTAAATGCTGGGAGGAATACGGCAAAGCTATTGAAGGCAGCATGTTGGTGGTGGTAATGATTACTTAGAAGTGAAGGGATAATTTTGGAAGTATGCCTGGCTTCAGGGAAGAATGGCTCTTCATTTAACTACCCACGTGATGGACGTGTTTCAGGTGAGCTGTTGAAGTTTCTCTGAGCTCTGGGAGATTCAGAGGCAATTTCTTTGACCATATCTCATTCCCTCATGCACACACACACACACACACACACACACACACACACCTATTTTTACCTAAAGTGGGAACCCAGCCATGCACAATCATTGTCCATGAGACCTGACAATGCAGTATAGTTCTGTTTTCAGGGATGGTGGCATTACTGGTACCAGATCTGACCTCCTGCTGGATGAAAATCTATGAAACGACATTGGAGCATACAGACCACAGTACTGAGACCTTCAGGAGAAGCCGCAAGTAAAGAAACCCTGTAGGTTACCTTGGCTGTCAGGACTTCTGTCTGGGATGGAGGAACTCACAAAGAGTGTGCCTGTCTTCCTGAACAAGGAGATAGAGATTCGGGTTCTGAGAGGCTGATGAGATACAGTTTTCCATGAGGAAAAACAGCTCCAGAACTATTGTCTGAGTTCTTTAGTTTGTGGCTGGATGGTAAACCGAGCAGCCATAGGATGACCCTACCCAAGGCAAATTCACTGGGAAGAGCATAGCTCTCAGGAGTCCCAGATAGGCAATCCACAGAGCTCAAACACTAGGAGATGGCTTTGTTTGTTTGTCTGCCTTTTGAGAAAATTGGCCAAGGCTGGTCTTGAACTCACTATGTAGCTCTAAGGCTGGCTTTGAATGCTGATCCTCCTGTTTCTACTCCCCAGAATGTTGGGTTTGCAGGCATATATCACCATGACTGGCTAAGTACAGTCCTCTTCAAATATCTGGGGTATTCAGTTAGAGATTCAGAAAGACCAAGCCTTAAAACTAGAGCTAACTTGGGGCCAGCCAGAGAGCTCAGTGGTTAAAGGTGTTTGCTGCTAAGCTTGGCCACCTAAGTCTGAGCCAAAGAACCCACAAGCTGGAGTAAGAGAACCAACTCCCAAAAGTTGTGTTCTGACCTCCACACATGGCCATGGCAATGGCTGAAAATGTACACCCATAGACAGACAGACAGACAGACAGACAGACAGACAGACACACACACACACACACACACACACACACACACACTGAACTAAATGAACCATAGTAAAGATTATTCTATAGCTACATAAGAAAAAAAATTTTAAAGTTCTGTAGAGGATCAAACTGATCATAAAATATTTTAATAGCTTCCGTCCTAGCCCTCACAACACTCTAGAGGAAGATACACAACACTTAAGACAAAACATCATGATATCCAGTATCCCATAAAACATTACTAGACTTGAAGAAGCAGGACCTAAAAATACAATGAAAGGCCACAGCTACAGCCTTAAACGCGGTAGAGTCTGTAAGACTACCAGGCAAGAGCTGTAAATGCATGCCAGGCCTTTCGATGACACTGAAGACATGGAAAAGAACCAAGTGAGCATTTTCCAGCTAAAGAACAAAACACATAATGTGGAAAATCTGCCGGGTGGGGTTAATAACGCTTTAGATGATACAACATAAGGCCAGAAAACTCAATCCCATAGTTACAGAATTTATGAACAGCAAAGAAGGGGGCTAGGGATATACCTCTGTGGAAGAGCACACCCCTAGCATGCATGAGCCCCTCTCTTCCAAACCACAGATAAACAAACAAGTAAATAAATGGAAACCCAGAAGAAAAACATGAAAAAAAAATTAAGGAAAGACTTTGGGTCTTATGTGACAATACGAAGTGGCCTTACATGAATATTAAGTACTCTAACATGAATATCAAGTAGACTGCCAAGAATATTAATTAGTAACATAAATATTAACACATCTAATGGTATATGGCCTAATGTTCTTTTAAAAAGGACAGAAGTAATATGAATAAAGGATACCAGATTCAAGGTGCAAACCAATAAAAGTCACAGCACTCAGGAGGTCGAGGCAGGAGGATCATAAATACAAGGCCAATCTTAAATGCAAAGCTTTGACTTTTTCTTAGATTTCTTCCTTCTGTTAGCTCAGGTTCACTTGGTCCATCTTTTCCTAAACCCCTAACGTATACGCTTAGGTTACTGACTGAGGTCTTTCCTCTTTTTCAATACAGGTTTTGCCTAGAAATCCCCATCTCATACAGCTTCTACTACATTCATAAACTTCAGCACCACCCCTGTTTGGCCCTTTGGTTATTTAATGGCATGTTAATTACCTCCAATTTTTCTGCTTTCCTTTTGGATTTATTGAGACTTGTTTTCTGATCTTGAGCATGCTATACCCTTGAGAGAATTTCTTTTTTAAGCTCTTTGAAGTGTGTACTCCACCGTCATTGGATGGAGTGCTCTACGCCTGTCTGTTAGAGTTAATTGGTTTATAGGGCTGTTCGGGTCTCCCATTTCCTTATTGGTTTTTCTGTCTGTTTTTACTGTTATTGAAAAGCACGCGTTGCTGAAGTCTCCAAGGACTCTCACAGTCCTTTGATTGTTGCCTTTCATTCTGTTCATTTTGCTTTCCATGTCTTGGGTCTCCACTGTAGTCATATAAATGTCTAGAATCATTATCCCCCCCCACCCCCATTTGGGTTGAGCTTTTTATCAAAATGCACTGGCATGTGTGCTATAAACTTTGGTCTTTACAAAACCGACATTATCTGGTAAGAAAGCCTTCCAATACTCTCTACTCTTTCCATGATATATGATCTTCAGTCTGTTTACTCTGAAACACTCCATGTTTTTACCTGTGATTTTCTGCAGACATGTAGAGATGATCTGAGTTTAAAGTCATTCAGCTAATCTCTGCCTTTTCAGTTTTGTTCCCTTCCTCAAAGCAATCACAGAGGAGGAAAGACTTCTGTTTCTTGCTGTGTGTCTGTCTTGCGTTTTCTGTCTTTCTGCTAGTGGCTCTTCAAGATCCATTTGCTCTTGGCAGCACAACACTGTTTGATTCCCCCATCTTTCAATGTTGTGCATCTTTAAGTTGCTCTTTCCTGTAACTAATCTGGAATTTTCTGTTAACATCTGATGCTTGTAACAACCTCATTTGCATATCGCCAACTTGGTTTTCCAAGTATAGACACATCTGGTCCCTCCACATTTTCTTCCCTTATCCCCTTTGGTAGTTAAAGCTGCACATTATGTCTTTAGACCTGGTGTGTCTGTAGGTTGATTTAAACAGTGGCTTCATGTACTTGCCTTTTAAACTACATAGAAAATAGAGCAATTCCATTACAAAAGAACCACCACCAGGGATGTTATCTCATCTGTGAAGTCACCTTTATCCTGTTTTCCATGTCGCTTTGGGTTGTGTCTGGTGTCATTTCCTCTCCACATGAAGGAGGCTGTTGGACATTTCTTTGGGATCTGTGAAACGTAGAAAATCATTTATTTGACGAGTGCTACCCCTCTTTGTTTTAAAACATGATTTTCTAGAAATGGGGCTTGGGGGTTGGGTTTTCTTTTCTTCTTCCTTTTTTTTTTTTATCCTCCCTTTTTCCTTTTAGAACTTTGGGTCTGTCTGTCTTCCCCATGCCTCCTGGCTCCTGGAGCCTCTCATGAGAAATCAGGTGATCTTCCTGAAAGTCCTGGGAACAAGCCTCTTCATTCTCACTGCTGCCCTGTGCCTTTGAGCTTATTCAGCTCAGGGTTTGAGAATCCTGAGAACTTTAAGGTTCATGTCTTTCATCCAATTAGAGAAGTTTGAGCCATTTCTTCTTAATATTCCTTCCTCTTTCTCTTTTCCTATGTGCTGATACATCTGAGGTTCTTCCTCACCTATTAATGTTTTTCTCCTCACTGTTTTTTATTTCTAGTCTGTACACTGGTGACTACAGCTGTTTCACCTTGTTGGTCACTGCTTGTTTGTAGTTTGTATCTTCTGTTCTGTTTCTCTCTCTCTCTCTCTCTCTCTCTCTCTCTCTCTCTCTCTCTCTCTCTCTCCCTCCCTCCCTCCCTCCCTCCCTCCCTCCCTCCTTCCCTCTGTCCCTCATCCTCTAGGGTATTGGGCTTAGTTCTGGAATTTTATTTTTATGGATTCTACACCTTTATTTACTTTTATTCTCTTATTATATCATCAAATATCCATTAGTGGTTTGGTTGATGGGTTGATGGTTCCTCTGAGCAGATCAAGTGTATTTACCACAACTTAATGTGTTCTAGTATTCAATGCAGTATCTAGACTTCTGTTTTTTATTTAGATCAAGTTGTTTTGAATATCACAATGTGGGTACTTGGAAGTCAGACCCTCCCTCTCTTTAGGGAAGGCTGTAGATGACTGTCATTTCTTTTCTGATATCTATAAGGTTAGCCTGGAACCTAACACAAGGATGACCAAGCCTTTGACAGTGTAACATGACACTGTGATTTACAAATGTGTTGGGCCACGTTCACAACTATACCGGCACATACTTAGTCGCTGGACCACAGATTGAAAGGGAGGACGGTTGTCTCCTTAAGCCTTCAGATATGCACAGGAAGCATATATAGCCTAAGGGGGCTGAAACAGAATGTCTACACCCAGTCCTTCAGAGAAACACCATGTCAGTCAAAATGTACCACCAGCGTTTGAGGGGAGATAAAGCCTTTACCACTCACACAGTCTCCAACAAGGCACCCTAGCAATACAGATGCCAACCGCAGTGTGGGCGTGAAGGACAGAAGAGAGTGGCTGGAACTACACACATTCTCTAACCCAGGTCCAGCAGCCTCCTTCCTCTAGAAGTGCTCTCATGGCTCATCCTGCTCTCATATAAACGTCAGATCGGGCTCCAGAGCTCTGAAGGAGTCCATGCTGATCACGGTGATTTTCAGTTTAATGCTTGTTTACGTGGACAGCTGAGTCCTGGGGCTACCAATCTCATTCTTTCTCTTACCATTAAATGCGCCCTGTGTAGACTCTGTGTGAGAAGATCACTGGTCTGTGCTAACACAAAGATGCACACTACAGACTCACAAATCAACACATTGAGTGGTGGGCCATATGCCAATCAATTTGCCATTTGCTGATAAAACTCGTATTCTAAAAATGTTAAGTTTACCCAAAGGAGTGGGGAAAAAGGAACAGAGAGCAGATGGGAGAAATGAAAACAAGAAACCGGTTGTAGTGATGTATGACTAATTTCAGCTACTCAGGAACCAGAGGCAGGAAGAGTGAGAGTTCAAGCTCCCTGGGCAGCTTAGTGAAACCCTCATTTCTAATTGATTAAATAATCAAAACAACAACAACAGCAATAAAGAAACAGCTAGCAAGACAATATCATCTGAATGTGACTGCACCTAATTATATTAAATGTAAATGGTTTAAACATTCTAATCAAAGGGCAACAATTTTTAAAAACTCCAGGTAGCAGGGAGGAAGGACAAAAACATATTAAGATGAAACACTAATTGACTGGAACAGTGGTAGGGGGAAGGGGGGCATCATAGTAGGGGAATGGTGGAGAAAGTAGATGGATGCAAGTATGGGAACATTGTATTGAATCTCACTAATCTGCATAATTAACATATTCAATAATGACAAAAATCCCAGGTGTATGCTCTGTACAAAAAGCACATTTTAAATATGAAAACACGGAAAAATGTAAGTATGTCACCACATATATTATATATAACATATATTATATATAATAACTTGGACTGGCAAGATGGGTCAGGGGGTAAAGGTGCCTGTTACCAAACCTAAAGACCTTAACCAAATCTCTAGGACCCACATAGTGGAAGGAGAGAACCGACTCTCATAAGTAGTCCTTGGACCTCCACAGCTGTGCCATGGTACATGCATACCCCTTCCCCAACCATACAGATAAACAAGTATAACAAAGAAATTAAAAGAGGCACTAGTAATTAAGTAATAAAAAATAACCCAATTAAAAGTGGGCAAGCATCTGACTGGATACTTTGCCAAAAGAAAAAATAACCACCAATACAGTTTAAGTTTTCATTATCCTTCTCCTTCTTCACATAGGTCATTTGTTGAAGGCTTGATCCTCAGCTTGGGGAGATACTGGAAACTTTATGAGGTAGTGCCTAGTTGGAGGAAGTTTATCAGTGAAGCATGCCCTTGAAGATGTATTTCTCAGCAGCCTCTCTGTGTGCCCCCACTATGTGCCTCCCCAAAGTGATGCACAGGTCCAAAGTGATGGACCAAGTGACCATGAACCCAAAATAAACCTTTCCTCCTTTTGTTTTCTTGGCTATTTTGCCTCAGTGACAGAAAGCTGATTGACATTGTCAGGAAGGATAAAAAAGGTGCTTAGAATCTTCAGCCACCAATGAAATACACATTCACTGAACATGGCTGTGAACAAAAGGACAGATAATCCCAAGTGACAGTGAGCATGCACATCCGTGAACCCTTCATACACTCCAAAGTAAAATCAGCCAAGTAAAATAGTATGCTATTAACGTACACTGTGGTGCTTTGAGTAAGAATGGCCTCCATAAGCTTATATATTTGAATGCTTGGTCTTAAGGGAGAGGCACTACTTGAGAGGGATTAGGAGGTGTGGCCTTGTTGGAGAAAGTGTGTCACTTGGGTGAGCTTTGAGGTTTCAAAAGATAAGGCAAAGCCCAGTGTTTTTCTCTTTCTGCTGCCTGCTGATCTGGATGAAGAACTCTCAGGTACCTCTCTAGTACCATGTTTGCCTGTGTGACACCATGCTCCCAGCCATGATGACAATGAACTAAACCTCAGAAGCCATAAGCAAGCCCCGTTTAAATGCTTTTTTTTTTAAGTTGCCATGGTCATGATGTCTCTTCACTGCAATAGAACACTGAGAAAGACATATACCTAGCAGGGTGTGGTGGAAAAGTATAGTTTTAAGTATACTTATATCAACATCCTCAGACCATGAATTATTTAGACAAAAAATTTTAAAAATATATTCAAGTTTTACCTATACAGGGAAAACTGGAAACATGGCCAAGGAAAGATCAAATTAAAGGAAACATTAAATCATGTTCATAAATCAAGAAACTCAGTCCACAGATTAAATTACAGATCATAGTACAAAGCAAAATCTTACCAGTCTTTTTATTTATTTAAAAAAGGAAACTACCTTCAAAGAAGATCTAATCCCAGTTCTTCACAAACTATTCCACAAAATAGAAACAGAAGGTACTCTACCCAACTCATTCTATGAAGCCACAATTACTCTGATACCTAAGCCACAAAAAGACCCAACAAAGATAGAGAACTTCAGACCAATTTCCCTTATGAATATCGATGCAAAATCCTCAATAAAGTTCTTGCTAACCTAATCCAAGAACACATCAAAACAATCATCCATCCTGACCAAGTAGGTTTCATCCCAGGGATGCAGGGATGGTTCAATATACGGAAATCCATCAACATAATCCAGTATATAAACAAACTCAAAGACAAAAACCACATGATCATCTCGTTAGATGCAGAAAAAGCATTTGACAAAATCCAACACCCATTCATGATAAAAAGTCTTGGAAAGATCAGGAATTCAAGGCCCATACCTAAACATGATAAAAGCAATCTACAGCAAACCAGTAGCCAACATCAAAGTAAATGGTGAGAAGCTGGAAGCAATCCCACTAACATCAGGGACTAGACAAGGCTGTCCACTCTCTCCCTACCTATTCAACATTATACTTGAAGCCCTAGCCAGAGCAATTCGACAACAAAAGGAGATCAAGGGGATACAAGTTGGAAAGGAAGAAGTCAAAATATCACTTTTTGCAGATGATATGATAGTATATATAAGTGACCCTAAAAATTCCACCAGAGAACTCCCAAGCCTGATAAACAGCTTCAGTTAAGTAGCTGGATATAAAATTAACTCAAACAAGTCAATGGCCTTTTTGTACACAAAGGATAAACAGGCTGAAAAAGAAATTAGGGAAACAACACCCTTCTCAATAGTCACAAATAATATAAAATACCTTGGCATGACTCTAACTAAGGAAGTGAAAGATCTGTATGATAAGAACTTCAAGTCTCTGAAGAAAGAAATTAAAGAAGATCTCAGAAGATGGAAAGATCCCCCATGCTCATGGATTGGCAGGATCAATATAGTAAAAATGGCTATCTTGCCAAAAGCAATCTACAGATTCAATGCAATCCCCATCAAAATTCCAACTCAATTCTTCAACGAATTAGAAAGGGCAATCGGCAGATTCATCTGGAATAACAAAAAACCTAGGATAGCAAAAACTCTTCTCAAGGATAAAAGAACCTCTGGTGGAATCACCATGCCTGACCTAAAGCTGTACTACAGAGCAATTGTGATAAAAACTGCATGGTACTGGTATAGTGACAGACAAGTAGACCAATGGAACAGAATTGAAGACCCAGAGATGAACCCACACACCTATGGTCACTTGATCTTTGACAAGGGAGCTAAAACCATCCAGTGGAAAAAAGACAGCATTTTCAACAAATGGTGCTGGCACAACTGGTGGTTATCATGTAGAAGAATGAGAATTGATCCATTCCTATCTCCTTGTACTAAGGTCAAATCTAAGTGGATTAAGGAACTCCACATAAAACCAGAGACACTGAAACTTATAGAGGAGAAAGTAGGGAAAAGCCTCGAAGATATGGGTACAGGGGGAAAATTCCTGAATAGAACAGCAATGGCTTGTGCTGTAAGATCAAGAATTGATAAATGGGACCTCATAAAATTGCAAAGCTTCTGCAAGGCAAAAGACACCGTCAATAAGACAAAAAGACCACCAATAGATTGGGAAAGGATCTTTACCTATCCCAAATCGGATAGGGGACTAATATCCAATATATATATAAAGAACTCAAGAAGGTGGGCTCCAGAAAATCAAATAACCCCATTAAAAAATGGGGCTCAGAGCTAAACAAAGAATTCTCACCTGAGGAATACCGAATGGCAGAGAAGCACCTGAAAAAATGTTCAACATCCTTAATCATCAGGGAAATGCAAATCAAAACAACCCTGAGATTCCACCTCACACCAGTCAGAATGGCTAAGATCAAAAATTCAGGTGACAGCAGATGCTGGCGAGGATGTGGAGAAAGAGGAACACTCCTCCATTGTTGGTGGGATTGCAAGCTTGTACATCTACTCTGGAAATCAGTCTGGCGGTTCCTCAGAAAATTGGACATAGTACTACCGGAGGATCCCGCAATACTTCTCCTGGGCATATATCCAGAAGATGTCCCAACTGGTAAGAAGGACACATGCTCTACTATGTTCATAGCAGCCTTATTTATAATAGCCAGAAGCTGGAAAGAACCCAGATGCCCCTCAACAAAGGAATGGATACAGAAAATGTGGTACATTTACACAATGGAGTACTACTCAGCTATTAAAAAGAATGAATTTATGAAATTCCTAGGCAAATGGATGGACCTGGAGGGCATCATCTTGAGTGAGGTAACCCAATCACAAAGGAACTTGCACAATATGTACTCACTGATAAGTGGATATTAGCCCAGAAACTTAGGATACACAAGATATAAGATACAATTTGCTAAACGCATGAAACTCAAGAAGATTGAAGACCAAAGTGTGGACACTTTGCCTCTTCCTAGAAATGGGAACAAAACACCCATGGAAGGAGTTACAGAGACAAAGTTTGGAGCTGTGACGAAAGGATGGATCATCTAGTGATTGCCATATGCAGGGATCCATCCCATAATCAGCTTCCAAATGCTGACACCATTGCATACACTAGCAAGATTTTGCTGTAAGGACCCAGATATAGCTGTCTCTTGTGAGACTATGCTGGGGCCTAGCAAACACAGAAGTGGATGCTCACAGTCAGTTATTGGATGGGTCACACAGGCCCCAATGGAGGAGCTAGAGAAAGTACCCAAGGAGCTAAAGGGAACTGCAACCCTATATGTGGAACAACAATATGAACTAACCAGTACCCCGGAGCTCTTGTCTCTAGCTGCATATGTATCAAAAGATGGCCTAGTCAGCCATCACTGGAAAGAGAGGCCCTTTGGACTTGCAAACTTTATATGCCCCAGTACAGGGGAACGCCAGGGCCAAAAACGGGAAGTGGGTGGGTAGGGGATTGGGGGGGTGGGTAGGGGGAATTTTGGGATAGCATTAGAAATGTAAACGAGGAAAATACCTAATTAAAAAAAAAAGGAAACTGATAAGTTGATTCTAAAAATCATAGGGCAAAAAGACCTGGACTGGCTAAGGCAGATTTGAGACAGAGGACAAATCAAAGCACTTATATTATATGACTTGAAGACATTCTATGAAGCTATAGCAAGCGAGACTATAGTACTGGCATGTCGATAGAACTTGGAGATGATGGCTAATAAATAAATATTCCATAAGTAAACAACAAACAGTCAGACGTATGCCAGCCTGAAACCAGTGGTTGTTAACTGTGCAACCAAAAGGAAAGCACATTTAGGAAATTCTGTTCAAAGAGAGGATGTTGTACAATTCAGGTCTCCGGAGTTAACATCCATCAATGATGAAGAATGGATGGCACCTACTCTTCACCTACTTACAGTCCACTCTGGAGATAAGCTGACGTGATGGAGCAAATGTGGAGTCAAACCCAAGAATTATAATAATAACAGCAGCCACTGGTGCTTATGAGGGTCAACTAGGCTCCTGGCAGCAAGATACCGAACACTATTGCTTTTCCTTGCATTGTCAACCCTTCATGGTAGGTCAGTGACATGTGTACTGTCTCTCTTGTCACCCACTACAGATAAGGAAACTGAGGCTTGAAAGGGTGGGCAACTTTCATCACACTTATACAGTTAATAATCTAAAAAATAATAATACAGGAAATATTCTGGTTCCAGAGCCCTGCTTTTAAACTCTTTTCCTGCTTCAAGTTACAGCTTGGTATTTTTTCAGCTGCGTGTCCTTGGGCAAGTAACAAGATCTCAGAGCCTCTAGCAAAAGACTGGAAGGCAAGAATAATTTAAAGAGGGCTGAGATGAAATAAGATAACCCAAGCTAAAATGACTTAGCAGCGCATTTAAAAATAATAAGATAAATACTAGGTTTCTTCCCCCCCCCCTTTTATTTTAGACTTACCTAACAACATGTACACAATATAGAACTTTGTGGGGATCAAATGAGAGAATTACATACAAGCCCCCCCCCATCCAAACAAGAAAGCTTAGTTCTGATGACTATGATAAATGTATTCAACCATGAAGCAGAGCTAGTGATGGCTTTTATATAAAATTGATGTAGCTCAGAGGCACTGTGCCTCCCTAACATGTGTGTAGCCTGAGTTCAACCTCCAATACTGCAATAAATGAAATTAATTCATTAATGAGAAAGTCAAACTGTTAGAAGTGCTTTAAATGACTAGTTGCCAGCTACTCTTTTAGGATGTGTTAGTACATAACTTTGATCCCAATATTTGACAGGGAGAGGCAGGCATATCTCTATAAGTTTGAGGCCAACTTGGTCTATATAGTAAGTTCTAGGTTAGCCAAGGCTACAGAGTGAGATTCTGTTTTAAAAAAAAAAAAGAGCTAGTTTCTAGATATGACTACTCAGTAGAGTTACCTGTGAAGCAAAGGTTTCTGGGTCACAGATAGAGTTTACTGTGTCTAAAATCTCTGACTGGCGCCACAGCCCTGGGATCTAGATCATTCTAGCACACCACAAAGTCTGGGAATGACTTCTGAATAGACACGTTACCTTTATCAATTTTTAGCAGTCATTTAAGGTTTTTCACTTAAACCCACACCCTCTGCCAGCCAGGTCCTAAGATTGATGCTTTGCAGTCAGGAATATCAATTATTTATCAGTGGAGACTGACTGTACAGGATGGCAACCCCTGTGGTATTGTGAATCATCTGCATTTCTCGCTGAAACCCTCTTAATGAATGTCCACTCTCTGACACACTTTCCATTCTTCACCAGTGTGCTCTCCAGAAACAGAAATAACAGGGCATACACAGCCACTGTCAGCACTCACAGATCCTGCAACATGACAGTCAGCTGATGGTGGCCCAAAAGCCTTTCAAAAATGTCCTCAGAACTGAGCACACAGACTTTTCTCTTGCCACTAAAAATACAGTATAGCCAAGTATTTATATGAAATGTTTACTGTTATGTAAAATTGATCTGGAGAGAATTTAAAATACACAGGAGGATATGTTTAAGGGAACTGAGCCTCTACAGGTTTGGGTATCTGTATGGGTTCCTGGAACCAATTCCTTAAGAGTAAATGAATGCATCAATTACAAGAGGAGATCGATGTGTGTGTGAGGGGGCTATGGGCACAGAGACCTAAAGTAGATAAGGGCAGACAGTCAGGTACTGATACCTGCTGCAAAATGGATGGCATCTTTAAAATAGTATGATAAATAAGTCAGTGACAAAAGAAAACATATACTGATGCTTGATATGGTGGCATGCACTTGGGAGGACAAGGTGGGAGGATCAGGAGTTCAAGGCTGGCTTGGGCTACAAGCTCGAGGCAGCAAGAGCCTCTCTCAAACAACAAACAAACAAACAAACCCTGCCAAATAAAACAAAACATATGCTGGGTTATAAAACATATGTTGAAGAGCTGGATCAGTTGGCAAGATGCTTGCTCTGTAAGCATCAGGATTCGAGTCGGAATCCCCAGGACCCTGATAGAAAGCCATGGGAAACAGGACACTGGAAAGTCAGCTGTGATCGAAGCACTGGGAGGCAGAGACAGAAGGCTTGTCCACCAGCCAGTGCAGGCTTGCCCACCAAGTGAGCTCCAAGTTCACTAAAAGCCCTGGCTTAAAAGAATAAAGAGAAGAACAGTTGAAGAAGACACCCAGTGTCCACCCCTGACTCTCTACATTCACATGCACACAGGTGCATACACACCCACAAAGAAAAGGCTATCTTGTCAACTCCACTTATACAAAATGCCTAACACAGGCAAATTCATAAACACATAAGGTAGACTATTGGTCATCTGAAGCTAAGGAGGAGTGGGGAACACTTAGTGGTAGATCCATACTTTCCTTCCAGAGTGACAAGAATTGGTAAACTACAGAGTACAAACCTGTGAATATATTGAAAAGTACTGAATCAGATACTTGGAGCAGGTGACTTGCACATAACTTGTATGTGTCAATAAAGCCCGTTATGAATGCATCCTGTAAGTAATACACTAGCATTGAAAAATTAAAAAAATCAAACATACATGCTGAGAGAAAGAACATAATGAGGTGACAAATATTTTGTGAATGGCTCAAAAGCAAACATACAAAGAGGGGAAAGGACATGTTGGACAAAGAAGAAAGAAAGATGGTAGATTGAGCCCTAATATCATGTGAACAGCCCAATTACTGTGAAGACTAATTCGATTAGCATCTCTGTTTAAGATGGATTGCTGCCCAGGGAGATGGCTCATTGGGGAAAGGTGTTTGCTGACAAAGCTGATGGTGGACTCAATCTTGGGACTAACACAGTGGAGGGACAGCACGGACCTCTCAACTTGTCCTATGATATCGTACATTGTGCCATAACACACTCCCTTCCCCCAAAAGGTAAAAGAGAGACTAATAAAGAAAATGGATATTATATCCAATTATTTGTGGCTTCTAAGACCTCAGGAATTCCAATAGAAGGGAACTGTTGTGGGTTTAATGACACCACAGAGAGAAGACTCACAGTGACAAAGAGACAGACACACAGATGGTATCTGAGGCAAGACATTGTAGGAAATTTTTATTCTAATAAAACTGAAATCTTAAAAAAATGGAGAATTTTCTTCTAGAACATATCCTTCCTGTATCAAAAGATGGCCTAGTCGGCCATCACTGGAAAGAGAGGCCCATTGGACACACAAACTTTATATGTCCCAGTACAGGGGAATGCCAGGGCCAAAAAGTGGGAATGGGTGGGTAGGGGAGTGGGGGGGAGGGTATGGGGGACTTTTGGGATAGCATTGGAAATGTAATTGAGGAAAATATGTAATAAAAAAACATAAAAAAAGAAAAAAAAAGAACATATCCTTCCATTATTAACATATAAAGGCACAGGGAATGTAAATTAGGTTGTATTGATTAAAAAAACTAAATCATGATGAAAAACTTAAGAAAATTCCAGGTCAGACTGTTTCAACAGTAAGCTTTGCAGGAAGTCAACCATTCTAATGAAAGTCTTTCTCAGAGACAAGAAGAGAGGAGATCCAATCCCCACTGGTTTCATTGGGCCAACATAGTGGTGACACTAAAGCTTGGTAAGGAAGCCATGACTACATAGAAAACAAACAGAACATTGGCCAACAAAATCCAGTGTGGAGTTAAAAGGACAATGCATTATAATCAAGTCGTGTTTGGTTGGTTTTTTTAAAGATGAACTTATTTTTATTTTATGTGGTTAAGTGTTTGCCTGCATGTGTGTATGCGCACCACATGCATGCAAGCCAGAAGAGGGCATCAGATCCCCCAAACTGGAGTTACAGACAATTGTGTGCCACCATATGGGGGCTGGGAACAGAACCCTGGTCCTCTGCAAGAGCAGCCAGTATTCTTAACCACTGAGCCAGCTTTGTAGTCCCCACTCACCCACCTACCCGACCATCACTGATTTCCAAGTCTTGTTAATCCTAGGAACTAAAAGGTTGATTTGCAACTTGAAAGCTAAATAATCTAATTCACAAACAAACAGTACGAAGATGAAAATCCATTTGATTACCTAATAGACAGACAGACATCATTTGATAAAATCTACCCACAGTTTAAATTTAGGGACACTTCCTTAATCTCCTAAAGGCTGTATTGAAGGAGAAGAAGAAGAAAAAATCCAGCAGATTGTATTTAATGGTGAAATATTGAAAATTTTCTGTTTACAAGGATATCTGCTTTATCTACCTCAGGCAGAATTATGCTAGAAGTTCCAGGCACTGTAACAAGTCCAGAGAGAGAGAGACAAAAAAAAGAAAAAAAAAAAAAAAAAAAAAAAAAAAAAGGAAAACCCATTGCCCACATATGGTAGATGGCAGCCTGTAAAATCCAAGATAATCCAACCACTAACATGTGTGAGCTTGGGTTACTGGGTACAGGTCAAGCCACAAAAGCATCTGTTGTGCTCTATGCAGTAGACATAAATAAGAGAATACAATTTATTTTTTTATCAGCACTGGAGACTAAACCTAAGGTGTCATGTATGTTAGGCAATTCCCCTACCATTAAGCTAGCTAGTTATATATATCCCAGGCCTCTTCTTACACTCAAGCTTAAGACAGAGTTTCACTAAGTTGCCCAGACTGGCCTTCAAATCTCTCTGTAGACAAAAAGGCCATGAAGTTGGAATCCTCCTGCCTCAACCTCCCAAGTAGCTGAGATTGCCAACTACATCACCAGGCTCTGCTAAGAAAATACAAATTTTAAAGCTACACCTTCACAATAGGAAAGAAACAGATCTCAAAGAACAGAAAGCTGGCAAAGGAAGTGACCAAGGCGTACAGAGAAACCCCCAGCATATCAGTTCAAGAAATTAACACCTTGGATAAACGGGACATACCATGTGCACAGACTTGTAAACTCAGCATTTCAAACGTGGCAGTTCTTCCCAAACTGATCTTAAGAGTTAGTACAGTGATGGAGCCCGGGCCTCGGGTGAGAAATGGCCTCCCTTTGCCCCATGCTACACTCCAGCTCAAAATATTTCAGGAGCCCCGAAAGCTTGGGAATCAATACTCTACCAGTTTACCATATAAGCGTCAGATATTGTTTTTTCCGACCACCAAGCTACCTACATTTCTTCCATGATGTCTTTGTGTTTCTCATTTAAAAAAAAAAAAAGTTAGCTAATTCTTTCAATTGACCCAGCTTTTAAATTTTATTAATTTCAGTTTTTAACCTTATCTACCTTTGCTTTTATCCTTACCAATTTTGCTTTTGTTTTCTTCCTGTTGATGATTGTGACTTATTAGTCACATACTTAACTTATTTTAATTTTTGTTAACACAGGCGTTTACTATCGTCAGTTTCCTTTGGGCTCCGTTTAACGGTACTGCTGAGATTGTAAAATACCTGTTTTCTAGTATATTTAAAGAATGATTTCATGTTTCCCCTTTGATCCCAGAGCTCTTTGATAATATATTTTCAAGGAAAGAAGCGTCTTCTTTTCTTTTATCTTTCTCCATCCCTTTTGCATTATTGCAAAAGTGGAAATAACAGGATTTGAAAGCATGAAGCTTTACTGCTGATCTGTGGGCCCTTGCAAGCTTGATTTGCACAGCTCCGTGCCAAGTTCGTGATGGATCTCCTGGAGTTGGATGTCCTCTGATATCCCTTCCAGTTCTAAATGTCTATTACCTTCATGCACATGCAGATCGGGGAGAAACCTGCTTTAATGATGGCTTCTCCCTTTAGGAAGATTTTATGCTTGCTGAGAAAACCAGTGTCTCCAAACCCTGACTCACACCTCGCCTGGCTGCAGGGCAGAACTGGGGCGACTTCAATTCGTGCAAAACTTCTTACAGGAGGGGAGTTAAGACAAAGGACAGGTGGCAAGAGTTGGGGACTCCAACCCAGATTCTAGCCACCACCAAGCACAGCCAACTGGTTCCAGGGCTCCTGCCTGGTGCCACTCTATCCCACCACAGGTGGGTTATGTTCTGGTCTGTTAGGAGCAGATATCATATATCTACCCGACTGTTCAGCAAGGGCTGTCAATCAGCATCACTCCTGCACTGGTACTGTGGAGGTGCCCTGGCCAGTGCCTTGGTCTGCAGCTGGGGCACTGCTGCTATTTTGCAGCAGACACCCTGAAGTCATTTGATGGAGAAAGGTGTACTTCCTGCTTCCACATGACGGCTTGAACTCTGTGTTCAGAGGATTTGCAAGCTTCTTCCCCCCTCAGAAATGTTGCTTTTGTTCATGTTTTCTGATATCCGTGTTCCCATCTGGTTCTTAGTGGCTTTTGACCCATGGACTAGTACATACTTACAAAAATCTAACCTTGGCCATCTTTCTTTTCCCTAATTTGGCTCCAGCAGCCACACCCTTACCACAGAGTAAACTTTCAGACTGCCTTTAAAACACACTAGTATCTAACAGATTGACTCCAGGATTCCCATGGTTGCCAAAGCCCACAAATGCTCAACTCCCCTCTACAAGATGGTGTTGTGTTTGCCTAGGACCTGGCACAGCCTCCTCCACACTTGAGATTGTCTCTGGCTTCCTGATGCCATGGAAACACTATAGGAATAGGTGCTTTGAATTGTTTAGGAAATAATGGCACATGCTCTGTACGTGGTCAGTACTGATGCCTCCATCCCAGGTTAATAGTACATGCCAGCCAGAGCCCAGCATAGGTCTGATCCGCTGATGTGAAGCCCAGAATAAGGATAAGGAGAGCCAATTGGATTTTTAAGCGAGTCACTTCCTGCACGTAAAGCTACGCCTTCTCTTGCTCTCTGTCTCCAAGCCCTCAGGCCTCTGATGGCCCAGGGCTCCTTGGAAGGCAAGAACACCTACGTCAGAGCTGAGAGGGGCTCTGGTTTTGCCCTGCCTGGGGTTACAGAGAGGCTCTGGAAAACCATGAGAGCTTAGTTTCCCACTGTGCTCCTCCATGTCAAAGCAGTCCCCTTGCCCAGTTCCTCTGCACGTGGACTCTCTCTTCCCATAATGCCTTTCACGTGAACATCTGTTCCAAATCCTATTGTCTTCATTGTTTCACTCCACCAAGACATGGCTCCTCTGTGTATCCCAGGCTATCCTGGGACTAGCTCTGTAGACCAGGCTGGCCCAGAACTCAGAGATCCTCCTACCTCTGCTTCCTGCATGCTGGATGTACACCATCACACCCAGCTGACCAGACCTCATCTACTTAGCAAGAATTAATGTATGTATTTCCTGACTGTGGATCTCTAATCTGGTTGGTTTGGCCTTTTTGTTTTAGATTTATATGTTTTATGCGGTTTGCTGTTTTATCTGTATGGATGGTCAGAGGAGGTCAGATCCCTTAGACCTGGGGTTACAGGGAGTTTTGAACTCTCACATGGGTTTGGGAATCAAACCCGGGGCCTTTGTAAGAACAGCCTGTGCTGTGAACCACTGAGCCCCTGGTGTAATCTACTGAAATCTTGGCCTTCCTTACAGAAGGAAGACGAACATCACAAAACAGCAGTGCCTGGACACATTTTTAATATTGTGCTTACTTTGGTAATCTTTCATTAAATTGCTCCTGTCACGTAGGGCAAATGTTTTAATTAAAATGGTATTTCAATCAGTCAGCAGCCCCAGGCTTGAAGCGGTGGTAAGGATAAGATACTGCCAGAGAGCCCAATCCTATTTTCCAAGGTACTTGCTCTCTATGGAGCACCTCCTGCTGCTGGCCTGCCTCCTCTGGGCTGGAGGCTGTGGGCATGGATCCAGATGTGACTCAGCCTCTCCCACCACTGCAGATGCACCACTGGGTACGCATGCAAGGCACCTGCTCTTCTCCACTGAAGGGGTCAAGCCCTGTGCATCCTCAGAGGAGTCTGTATCAAGAAGCACCTTCTTCTTCCTGTTGATAATGGCCCTGTGCTTAGCTGCAGCTGTCTGCCTGGTATCTGAAGACCAGCTAGGGAGTCTCTCTGCCATATACAGTGGGTGGCAGGGCTGGCTCTAGTGGGGACTAAACTGGTAATAAATGGTGTTTAAAGACTCAGATCTCCATGGCAGGGAACAAGAACCACCTTAGGGTGTGATATGGGGACTATGGAGAGACAAAACACCACTTAAAGATGTATGTGACCCACATCCCTGAATAGTCAGAATAAATTCATTACAGTCTGTTGGGAACATTGAAGTTCCGTGTCAAAACCTTTTTAGGAAATAGCATTCGAGACCCAAAGAAAGAAACTTTAACAGCTACTGGATCTTAAAGATGCTATTTATGGGTTATGGATTTTCTAGCACATGCCCTGTCTTACAGGACTTCTTTTCCACAAGTCCTGAGAACCCAGGACTTTGAATGGGGTTCCAGGTTCTGGAAGGATGGCTTGAGCAGACGTCAGTGCTTTAAAGAGGTGATTTGGGTGTTTGTAGTTGTCCCAGTTCTAAATAAATGAACATTAGCTTAGCACTCAGAGAGCTGAATCCGGCCCTACAGAGAAGGCTGGGGGGGTCACGAGTATCCTTTTACATTAGCATTGAGCTAGGTATCCCCTAAGGATTCAAACACATAAATTACAGGAGGTTTGTTTGTTTGTTGTCTTGGCTTCTTTTTGGTTGGAATCTAGCCTTTAACAGCTGGGCTGTCTCTCCCGTTTGACTCTGACATCTTTCAGGCAGACAGAATGGTCTCTGAAAGGTCTCTGCAGTCTCGTGGTCAGTGTAGCAGCGATAAGGCTTAGATCCCTGGTCCCTGGGTCATCAGAGAGCTCAGTAGTAAACTGTGAGATGGGGGTGGGGCTATAAAGGTGGGGACTATGTGGCCAAGCTTAAGGGAAAGAGAGCCCATCTTGCCCCCAAGATGTGAGCAGACAAGAGAACACAAGTTGTAGTGGGGTCAGGACAGTTCGGAGAGCTTTAATCTGGAGCAGGGGACTTTCGGGGCAGCAAGCTCAGGGTGGATTTGGTTTCTGTTTGCTGAAGGCCTTGATGATAAGCTCCAGATCGGAGCTTGTGCTCTAGGCAGTGGGGAATTATTCTGGGCATGTGAGTCAGGGATGCACGATGACGAAAGTGGAGCTCCAGGCTTTATCTGGCCTAGCATTTGACAAAGGATGGGGGAAGCTGATTCTGAGAGTAGAGAACACATGGTGAGGCCATAATTTAGGGTTTTGAACAAAGGCAGCGTTCACTTTTGAAAACTGTCACATCAAAGTCCAAAATGGTGGCCTAATTAGTGAGCAGTTGGAGATGCAGGTTGTCTGGTTTGGCAAGAATAGATTCATCCCTGGAGCCTGCCTACCCCCTCAAGGTCAGGAGATTGTGAAGAAGAAGAGATGGCTGGGAAATCCTGCCCCTCTGGATGGAAAGGTTCTCTAGGTTTGCTTCATGTTCAGTTTTAACACATGAATATCTATAACAGTATTTTTAGACAAAAAAAACAAAACAAAACAAAAAACTCCAGACAGCCTGGGGAGGGGTATAGCTCAGCGATAGAGCATGCACCGAACATGTCCAGGCTCTGGGTTGGATCACCAGCACAAAACAAATAAAAAAAAACTGAACACGAAAGCCTGCACTGTCTGTGACACTGGACAGTTCTCTGAGAAGGTTCATTTTGTGGTAGGGTGTTTGAAAGAACATCAAATATTAAAAACAATCCCCTCTTTCAATAATTTTCTGTTATTTCAAAAGGCCACTGATCTGAGAGAAGCCAAGTTCCAAGATTAAAAAGAAGACAACAAACTAACACATAGACATGGAATTCCCATACACGCCATCGCCCTAGAAGTCTGGCTTACGCCTCTAAGACTACCCACCCATCTACTCAAATTAGCCTGTCCCATTCCCAAGCCATCTGCGCACAGCATCACGTTGCAATTACCAGCTCAAAAACTAGCTTTTTGAGAAATCTCAGCCACTTAAGGCAAAACTCCAGGGGAGGCCTATTCTTAATACATTTTTTTGTTGATATTTATCTCTCAGCTGTGGTATGAAATACTGATTTCTTACAACATAGGCATGTATTTACCAGTCAGATGGCGGCAGCTGTGAACTGGTGGGGGCTGTTACACCTGCCCACCCTTTCTAAGGCCCAGTGGGTCTGCTTTTGCTGTCTGTTTGTTTGTTTGTGGGTGTTTTTTTGTTGTGTGTGTGCTCACGTGGGCATTTGCACATGCACATGCATGCCCGTGGTACTGGAAGATCTCAGTGAGTCGTTACAAGTGTGGCGTTAAGTGTGTTGCCTTCTAAGTCCCTCTCCATGTCAGGGAGAGAGAGGAAGGAAAGTCACTTGGCACTGATGGCAGTATATCAACAACTTACAAGGACAGTGAAGAAACCAAGGCAAGGAAGGCCCTGCCACTCAGTCTTCTCGTTGGTCACTCTGAAGACGATCTTAACTGGCGTATTTAGAAAATACAAAATAAATTTTAAAAAAGGGAGGGGGAACAAGGAAGCTTGCCTGTCTGGATACACCGGTGCCTTTGGAAATGGCAGTCTGAGAAAGCATCCCACCGAGGATGTGTTCAGCCATTCACTTCCTTTCATCTTGGCTAAATTGATGCAAGAAGTATAGACTGACTTTAGGGATGTAACAGTCTCTGACTTCCTCTTGCTTTTCTGGTGCTGGGAGGAGGGGCCAAACCCAAGGCTTCACACATGGTGGACAAGTACTCTGCCACTGAGCTAGACAGCCCTGGGTCTGACTTTCAGACCAGACATGGACCCATTTCTTTAACTTATAGAGGAAAGAGAGAACCCAGTGGTGCAAACAATTCACTGGGAACAAAACATTCAGTTATAAGCAAAAGTCATGTTTTCTTCATATGTTCTCAGTATGTTGGGAAATTAAAGCCCAGCTTGGGGGGAGGGCAGGATATTCGGGGGTGGGGCTTTGTAGTTAAATCCTTACCTCTGTAATTCCTTGCTTCTGCCCTAATCATACTCCCTGAGTTTGAAGTCTCTTTTGCCTGAGAGTTCCCAGCCCCCCTAGAGTCTAATCTCAGTCTCCCTTCTCTAGCTCCCTACAGACTGGTGTTTCTAATCACTGCTTTAGCTGTACTGGACAGCCCCAGAGCCTCCTGCCCGGGCTGCACTTCCACGTCTCTCTCAGAGCACATGCTCTCCTCCCCAGGGATGTGTGAGGCATGTGTTGCGATTACAGCAATTCTGCAGTCTCATCACCAGGCCTTGTGGAAGATAAAGAGATGACTGACACCTGAGAGTATGCGGAGATCGGCACCAAAGGCTCTGTGCTCACCTTTTCTGATGTCTGTGTACTTTTGAATAACTCCTTTCTAGAGTCCTTTTCTAACCCCAAACTTGGTTGGATTCTTCATTATTATTTTCCTCTTTATAATAGCCCATCCAACATCGGTCTTCCCTACTCTAAGCTGCATGTTCCACAAGGGCAGAGCCTTTATCTGTTTTGTTTCTGGGACCTGGGCAGAATAGTAGATGATCAGTCTGAAGTCTATGGTTAAGCAATGTTAAACAAATTGCCTGATGTCTTAGAATTTTTTTAATGTGCAGAGTTGGATAAATCAGATAATCTTCTAAGTTCTTAGCAGATCAAACTGCTTTGGATGAAGGATTTCTGAAGCTGACTGATCACCTGTAGTTGACTACAGACTACATACAAATAAAACAGACTGTCAGATGCAGTGTGAAGTTTACATGTGGGAAAAGCAAGGATGGGACATATTAGCTGTGCATATAGGCAGTGGGCACAATATAGCCACTGTTCAGTTCAACTCTCTGAAAACCTTTGTAATAAAAAATCTGTGGCAAACATAAGGGTCTGAGAATAGCTTAAAACAAGGCCTTTGGGAGAAAAGCTGAAGAAACAATTTAATGTTAAAAATCAATAATAGAGCTGGGGCTTAGGTGGCAAAGTTTGTGCTGGGCAAGAAGAAGGACCTGAACTTGGCCCTCAGCACTTATATAAAAAGCCAGGCATGGTAGCACATGCTTGTGATACCAGTGCGAGAGATTACAAGATCCATGAGGCTCTGACCAGCCCTCTATGCCTAACTAGGTCTTGGTGAGAGACCCTGTCTCAAAAAAAAAAAAAAAAAAAAAAAAAAAAAGGTGGCAAATACCTGAGGAACCATGCCCAGGGTTGACCTCTGGCCTATAGGCTCACTGGCATAGGCACGCACACAGCCACACACACATGTGTGCATATCTAACACTAAAAATAAATCGTAATGGGGCTGTGGATATGGCTCAGTGAGTAAACTGTTACACAAGTGTGAGGACCCAAGTTCAGACCCTGGGCACCTCTGTGACATCTGGGCACCTGGGTATGCATCTGCCACTGTGTGGGAGGAGACAGGGATTCCCTAGCTGAAAAGGTAAGCGTGAGGCTTAGTGAGAGGGATGCTCCATGGGTAAAAGGTGCTTGCCACCAAGTCTGACACCTTGAGTTCAATCCTCCAGTCCCACATGGCAGAAGGAGAGAAATGACTCCCAAAAGTTGTCCTCTGACCTCTGTATATGCACACATGAGTGAGCACATCTGCCACACACACACACACACACACACACACACACACACGTACACACACATATACCACATACATACTAAAAACCAATCAGCAGCAGTGGTTAGATTATGAAAGAGGGGATAAAGTAGACAGTGCATTTTTAACAAAATGGAGCTTTCAAAATATATCATTTATAAGGATTTAATCCCAGCACTCAGGAGGCAGAGGCAGGCAGATTTCTGAGTTCAAGGCCAGCCTGGTCTACAAAGTGAGTTCCAGGACAGCCAGGGCTACACAGAGAAATCCTGTCTCAAAAAAACAACAACAACAACAACAACAACAAAAAAAAAAGGATTAGAAATAATGGGTATGTTCGAAGAAATTAGAGAAGGGGAGACATCATGGAGGACCAGTTAACTGGGCAGAAAGTATTTCATGAAATAGGTAATGTTATAGTTAGGCCTTGAAGGATATCTATACTTTCAAGGCAGTGAGGACAAGAAAAGCAATTTTGGGCTTGGCAAGATAGCTCCATGGATCAAGGTGCTTGCTTCTAAGCCTGACCTGAGTTTGAGCCCCAGGACTCACATGGTAGAAATGATTTTGGTAACTTGTTCTCTGACCTGCACATGGATTCTGTGGCATATATGTAAACACACACACACACACACAAATTTCAAGGGGGCTAACAACAGGGCAGAGTGGTGGTCTGAGCCCATGGGCAGAGCAAGAAGACAAAAAAGACCTTGAGGTTTCTACCAATGAGGTTGCAACTGAATCGGGGAGATAAATGGGTAAAGCAGCACTGGTGAGAACTGGATAGCTCTAAGCTCTTTCTTTTTTGTGTGAGGGATAGCCTGTGCTGCTTGGAATATACTATCTCATTTAGTCTTTGCAACAACCACAGTAGCTAGGTGTCATTACTGGCACCGCTGTGGCTAATGAGGAAGCTGAAGTTCAGAATTTAGTCATCTGCTGAGGTTTCACAGCTATTGAGTGGTAGACTCCATACCGACACCAACTTATGACCTTTAAACTTAACCACTGGACATACTGTCTCCTTGGGAAATAGAGATTACTCTCCAGAGGGCCTTCAAGACCAAGTTCAGGAGTTTGAACTCTGCTTTCTAAGCCTGGGGGTTCACTAAAAAGATTCTGATCAGGAAAATGTCAGGGTCAGATATTTTAGACAAAATGTGTCTGGTAGAAATGGGTACAAGAGTACAACAGGAAGTCAGGTGGAAAGGCCATCAGTGGCTGTGTGAACTGAGGCTCTAATACAGAATAATTCACACAAAAGAATGGTCCTTAAGGAAAATAACCAACTGTCCTCCTTCTTCTGATAATATATGAATTATATTGGAATAATTATTTGCAATAATGTTGGTTTGTTTGTTTTAGAGACAGGTAGTCTCATGTAGCCTGGGATGCCCTCAATCTATATAGCTAAAGATGACCTTGAGCTCTTAGTCAGCCTACCCTCACCACCCAAGTGCTGAGTGTTAGAACTTGTGCTATTATGCCCATACACAGTGTTGGACTGAACACGGGGAAACCCAGAGAGTCTTTAGACTCCAAGGGTTATGGTGCGTCAGCCTAGTGAACCTCCAAAGGCAAAAGCAGCAGCCTGAATTTATTCCAGCCCAGTGCCCAACCTAATCAGGGACAGGGTGATTTGAGATCGTCAATTTGGTAGTTCATCCTGTTTTGGAGTTTTCTATGGACCTAATCTTAAGATTTCCTGTCATTACCACAGGCCTCCAGAGAGAATCAACAAGTCAAACCTTCGTTGTCCCAGAATTAATCCTACGGAGCCAACCTTCCCCTGAAAACTCGATTTAGAACCAGACGCTGTTTCTTCCTTTTCTTTTTAACAGGATCTTTGAGCTTTGAGCTTCGGCTCTCTGCTGAGAGCTGCCTGGAGGACTTGACTGACTTAAGAGGAAATTCTTATCGGGAGAGATGGATATGGAAGTGGCTGGAAATGACCAGGGGGATATTCCTTAGGGAGCATTCGTGTGCAAATGGGGTGAGGCCCCTGTAACCGGTCTCCCAGGGTCCTTACCACCCTGTCTGTCAGGTTATCACCCAGACAAAAGTGAGGGGATCAGGGGTCCACAAAGTCAGAGTAGAAAAGAGACATGAAAATCCAGACAAGCACAAGTGCGATCTTAAGGGAAACAGCAAATTCTCAGGCTGATGTGGTGTTGAGTGAGAAGAAGATAAACCAGAGGGAATGACTAATTGCAGTATCTTTTCTACATGTTTACAGTCCACAGACTGGAAGCCCATGGGGACTTATGAGAGGGAACAATACATTCAAATATGAGACCCTATCTTAAAAAAAGTCTCACATGTTTATAGTCACATCATGATTTGGACTTCACACATAATGTAGATTAAACCTTCAATTTGATTCCCAAAGAGAACGTTTCCTTTAAATCCCAACTTAATCCCTAAAACAACAATCTTTAATTATTCTCTGTGTATCTCCAAACTCTGCTAAAATACACAGAGAATGCACAGAGAAGTTTGGGCAGGAATCTCTGGATTCCTAGGTTTAAAATTCCTGATCCTCCTAAAGTCACAGAAATTCAAGTAATGTACTTACAACAGATCTGAAGGCAATTATGTTCGGTGCCTTAGCAGTAGTCTGGCTAGAATTCATGTTTAGTCTCCCAGAAGCACGACTTCGGAGGAATCCAAACCATGGTGGGTGATAGTGTAGGAGGCGTGTTTAAGAATGGGTCTGTGGTTGGATGGAAAGATGGCTCAGATGCAAAGCACCTGCTTGCTCTCGCAGAGCGCCTGAGTGTAATTCTCAGTTAGGCTAGGAATTTGGTTCACAACTACCTACAACTCCAGCTCCAGGGAGATCTCAGGCTTTTGGCTTCTCTGGTCATCTGCACTCACATATATCCACACCCCCTCCCCCCATTAAAAATAATAAAAGTAAAAAATAACTTAAAAATTAAAAAAAAAAAAGACTGGACTTGAGAGGAGGCGGCAGGTGAATCTCTGAATTAAGGCTAGCCTGGTCTACAGGGTAACTTCCAGGCCAACCAAGGCTGCAGAGTCTCTCTTAATAAAATTAAGTTACATTAAAATTTAAAAGTTCACAAGAGTATAATGAGATTTTTCATTCTATACCAGCAAAGGTTACTCTATATGTGTGTGTGTGTGTGTGTGTGTGTGTATGTGTGTGTGTCACTAGTGCACACACGCTCACTTGCAAGCTCACCAGCTCACGTGCATGCTCGAACATCTGCACTCACAATATATCATTGCCAGTGGGAAGCCTGGCAGCTGCATCTGTTTCTCCAGGTGTCCACCCTTAACTCTAATTCTTCTACAGCTATAGCCTTAGGTCATTTCAGTTGGGTTTAAATCGCCCTAGAGGACCACTGATCTGGGAGGTGGAGAAAGGCACTTGGCTATTTTGGGAGGAGTCACATGGAAGGCAACTAGGTGATCTTTGAGACAGAGGTGGGATTTATTGTGATGACCTCAGAAATAGCCATTTTTAGGAGTGGACATTTACTTCATCTAATCCTTAAACTCACCCAGAAAAGGGCATTTTGAGACAGAAAAACTAATTGCTTGCAAGGTCAAATCAGTCAATAATTAGCAGAGCCTGGATGCAAACTCAGACTTGATTCAGGCTCTTTTCATTGGCTAACAATATCTTCCCACTTCCTCCTGGCCTATCACCTGCCTCTATACACCTCTCCTTAGAAATGAAACCCATTCTGTTTGTTTCAGGAAGGACAAGTCCTAACCCTAAAGACCCTAAAGACAGTATTAAGGCTCATTCATTTGTCTATGTCACTAACTCCCTTCATGACTGTGGTAAATGTCCAAGGTACCTGGGCCTCAGTTTTCTCATCTGTAAACAGGCAATAAGACTAATTGTTGCTTTCAACTATGAAACTGTAAATGAATTCTTTGTAACCCCCCCCCCCCCTTGCCTACAGGCCTCCGGATCTTGTGGACTCATCCCAGCTCTCCCTTACCTGTGATGGAGGCTTTTCTGACCCGGAGCTAGACATACGCTCCACTGAGACACGTACAGCTTGCTGTCTGTCTTACACTTGCTTAACTCATCTTATTCATCCTCTTTCCATACCTTATCGGACCTTATCTGAATCCCTAACATATTTAAACTCAGAGAATTCCTATTCATGAATGAGAGAGAACATATAATTTAATTCCTCCATGAGAGACAGTAGTTTGTTTCCATGTTTGATTGGTTCCATGTTGGGTTCCCCCACTCCCGTGTTGCAACCAATATTCTTTTGCTTGTTTCCTTGTGGATATGAAGTCTCTATAGAAGTATCCAGAAATGAGATTCCCGAAGCTCAGCTAGGCACTGGATGTTGGAAATGATCCCCCACAGTGGTAGTGCCCATACAGGCTCCCACTAGCGATGTGTATGTGTAGAGTTTTCCTACATTCTCATTGATAACTATCAAGCTGAGTTTTCCAAGCTGACACGGTGACTGCATTCCTTAAGACAGTACACATCTCTCCTATTGGCTGTGGACTTTGTGAGTGCAGAAACCTTCGTTAGCTCAGTTTTATGATCTTCCCATGAAATTTGTTGAGCTTAGTAAATACACAATAAAGAATTATCAACAAGTACATAATGGACAGAATTTATTCACTTTGATCCAGGAGATGGGAAGCCCCGTGAAGACAGATGAATCTTTCTGTTTACTTATCTGGGCTGAGAACTGTCAGAGGAAGCCCCATAAGCTAGAGTAGATCTGATCTGCAAGACAGGCAGAGTTGGCCTACAGACCAAAAGCTTTTGGCCCAAGTTTTTTCACACTACTCACTGGGTGTTTGACTATTGTGAGGTACTACTTTCCAAGTCTCTGGAACCATCTTAATTAAGTACCAAGAGGTTTACTTCTCAATGGCCCCACCCCTGGTCCAGATTACTAGAGTCTAGGTAGAATCCCTGTGTTCCTTGGACTAGGGTACTGCATGACTATGGTAAACGCCTTCCCTTTCTGTCACCCCAACAGTCCCTCCCGGGTGACTCATTTTCTAAATAAGCTACTTGTGGTTTGGGTTTGACATCACATGTGGAAGAATGAGTAACATTTTAGGAGTCAGAATTATATTTGATCAGAATAAGACCCACAGTGCATGTTACTCATAGTTTTAAGCCAAGGGGTCAACACTGGTAATTTGTCCCCCAAGCTCTCATCCAGCCAAGTTTGTGTATACTGTATTATATGATCACACTATGAAAATTTGAGAAAATGATTTCTTATAGACCATGCAAGATTAAATAAAATACAGCAAAGTGATGAGGGGCATGTGTTCTACTGTACTGTGGCTTGGCTTGCTCACTGTAGTGTGCATTCACATGTGTGTGAACACACGTGGAAGTCTGAGGTTGACTCTAGATGTCCTTGATTGCTCACCACCTTCTAGTTTGAGACTGGGTCTCTGGCTGAATGTAGAACTCACTGTCTCAGCTAGTAGTTTGCTCCGGAGACTCCCTGTCTGTGCCTCCCACACACTAGGTTTACAGACAGGCTCCCATACCCACCTGGCTGTTTTCTCGGTGAGTCTGAGGATCCAAACTTTGTTCTTCATACTTGTGCAGCAGGTACTTTACCTGAGGAACCATATTCTGACCCCCAATTATTTGGGTTTAAATCTTACTTGTACAACTTGACCAACTGGATAACCTTAAACAAGTAATTGGGGTTTTCTTCAATTTCTTCATGTGTAAAATTATAATAGTACTTATCCCATAGGAGATCAATAAGTTGCTTTAAGTGCTTAGAATTATGCTTAGTAAGCTCTGGATATGTTAGTAAACATGTCTTTGACTCCATCACGACGTCTACACATAGGGTAAACGCTCAATCCATGTCACTAAAGAAGCACGTTGTGTTGCGGTGTATTTGGAACCAGAGGGAGAGAAGCATGGATAAGTGGAAGACTCTTGTCAGTAAAGAGCTTCAGAACAGGCTACCTCAAAATATGCCACGCTGGGCACGCTGATTATTTTGAGCCAAAGGCAGTGGGCACTGAGAGGTACAGGGGGAGTTCTCTGCTCTCCCTTTGTGCCTGAAACAGGACCTAAAACTCTCATGAAGAAGATGTTCCCTCACCAACCTATACAATAAGAACATTTTTACAACCAGAGACTAGAGATTAACATGGAAATGCGTTTATACAAACAAAATCTTAAGATGTGTGACCGTCTCCTTCACCATTTTCCCATGTGCATCCTAATTCCTTTCCCACAGTTCACTAGCTTTACACCAGACCCCTTTGTAGTGTCACATCTTCAAGTTGTCATTCTTCGAATCTTCACTTTCCTTATAAAGACACACAAGTAGGTATAAAAACAGAATGCATATGCAGGCCTGGGCAGGCAGAGGTATAGTGTTTGCCTCGCATGAGTGAGACTCTGAGACCCTGGGTTCCAACCTCAGCAGAAAGAGAGGGGAGGCAGATTGATTGATTCTCCCTATTGCCCTTCGTTTAGCTCTCTGTAGGTGTGTGTACTGTGCAAGGAAGGATGGAGTGATAGCACTCATCAGGTGCCATTCAATGGGAGATTGTGGGGATCCTACTTCTCCCCTTACCTGTCTCAGTCCTCAGACCCTAAAAACACAGGATAAATGTGACTCAGAAAAGAGACCTGGTACCAGAGAAATTCATTCTCTGCCCTCCTGGAATCCCTGCTCATGACCATGAGCAGAGACAGAAATTGGTGTCAGACAGTGACATTTCAAGGGGTGTTGACTTGTTGAGTTTATATCACATGGTATCTATCACACGCAGGGAATTACATAGCTAAGATGTTTACACACTGACTGTTTTTCCTCAAACATATGCAAATGTGGAACTTATCCTCAGAGAACCATGAAGAAGTTGTCGGAGTAAAATCCCTCAGAGCCCACCCAGCCGCAGGCCTTTAGGATGCCTGAACTACGTACGACAGCTGTAGGACCAAATTCATCAGAACGGGTTGCTTCTTTTGTTGGCTGTACCTTGTGGGCTTTAGCTGAGAATCTTGATGAAAGATGGGAAGATGGGTCTAACTTGGTTGATATACAGGCAGGGGTGTTGTGAATATTGGAGTCTGTGAATTGAATCAAATGGGTAGAAATGCCAAGCTGTTGGCAGTCAAACAGTTCTAGAAGAGACAGATCCACTGGGGAGCTTGTTGGGAGCATCAGGATGTGATATTCAAGGTACAGACACATTCTTAACACAGACGTGCGCACCTGCCATCACATGCACACACACGGCATCGGCAACTTTACCCTCCTGGACTTTTAACTACCTAGTCACAAACACACCTGCATGCCCACGTATGCTCTCATCTTAGATGGGGGAACCTCAGGGCTGAATCAAATGCTGGTTAAAGCTGCTGCTTTTATTACACCAAGGTCTTGACATTCATAAGGTGAGGAACACAAAGGTTGGTGGACTGCTGTTATAGCGGCATGCATTCTCCTCTACAGTACAGCTCTGAAAGGTAAAGGTAACTGCTGCTCACACAACAGAACTGCTCTCCAGAGGGGAGAGAGGAGACAGTGCGGGGAGGCCTTGTTCTCTTGTTTCAACAGACACAAGGAACTTCACCTCCACAGCAGTCTAGGGGAGTGCAGGGTCAGGCGAGTGTGCTTTCAACAGGGACCACAGGAGATCCAGCTTTGGGAGAAGTTCCTAAAACTTAGAGCCAACAGTACTTGGAAGGTAAGAACATACTTCCCACAGGTAGCACTGACTACTAGGACATGCTGAGCTCTGTTTCCGAGCTGGGCTAAGCTGCCAGGAGTCCTACGTTACAGAGATCCTGGCTTCACAGGGAAGAGTAAGACACGATGGCTCTGTCACAATAAGGCCACTAAATTCACAGCAATGATGACTTCAGAATAAAGCTCTTAAAGACTACAGGGAAAGAGCCCTTTCCTCTCCTGTCAGGCCTTTCTCAGGGTAGGTACCTGCCCTGAGACTATCACATGGTCATTTCTGGGCTGCACAAATTACTGAGCACAAAGGAACAGAGGAAGGGGCCACACATGTCAAGTCATGGGACATCGCCACCAAACATGGCAGACTGCTGTTGGTGAATGTCTTAGATGCCTTTCCTGGTTGGGCCGGATGCCCTCGTGTATCTGAAGAGCTAATCTGAAAAGAGGCTGGCAAAGGACTTCCTCAAGCTCCGGATGGTCTCCGCTTTGGCTTCATCTTCATTGGCTGAAGACCGGAAGAAGGAGGACTCAGAGAAGCTGAACGCATTTGTCAGGGACTGCGACTTGCTTGAAGATAAAAACCAGAGAGAAGGTGAGGAGGGTGTTTCTAGTGAGGCAGTGAAGGGCTGTGACATGAGGGTATTACAACAAGTACTCCCCATCCCCTCCCCAGGGAGAACAGGGTAGCAGGAGGTGGTGGGGAGGGCTGCACTAGGCACTGGGAAGTCCTTCACTACTTCCTCCTTCCTCACCTTCAGTGTGGATGAAACAGAAAGGGGTGGGAGCAGTGTAGGGATCAGAGAGAAGGGCAAGAGAGAGGGGGAAAGAGGATGAATGGGTAATTCGAAGGCTGTGCCTTTTGTTTGAGGCTAAAAGTCCCCAACTCCTAAGTACAGATCTGGGCATCTCACACCTTTTTCCTGTGATGAAAACAGACACCAGTACAGTGGACTCCTGGCCTCTCTTTTTATCTACTGCCAAGATGGACTCAACTTCAGAGTCTTGGTTCTGTCACAAAGTCATGCATGTCTGGCCCTGAACTTTTCATGAGTGGCATGAAGATTTTCATGAAATGATGACCTCTGGGTCCTCTTGGTTCCTTCTGTTTCTCTCTTATTTCAAAGGAACCTTCAGCTTGATCCCCAAAGTCTAATGCCTCCATTTCCCTGGTCTTGCATTCATTTTTTTTTTTTAAAGATAGAATCTTATGTTGCTCAGGCTGACCTGGAACTCCCTGTGTAGTTGATGGAAGCCCTTGGGTGCTTCCTACAATGCTTGATGATAGGCATGTACCATGACACCTTGTTTTATTCAGTGCTGGGGCTTAAACCCAGGACTCTGACATCTCTAGCTTCTTGTCCCTATTTTTAATGTGATCACAGTCAACTCTATAGTCTTTCTCAGAGGAACCTTAATATGAGGTTTGTGGAGTTCAGGGTACATAAGAGTAAAAGAGACACTTTATCAGATTGTTAAGCAATATTATAATGAAAGAAACCCAACCGCCACCACCACCACCACCACACACACACACACACACACACACACACACACACACACACACTTTAGGAACTCATTTTTCCAAAGCAAGTGATTCAAAAACAAAACCTGTGAAGGCTGGGCTGGGGGAAAGTCAACACCACAATGAAACATGAGGTTTGGCTTCCCTGGTGGTCTAGCTTGTCTCTTGACTCCCACTGGGTCTTTCTGGCTCTAGGACTCCTCTGGGGACCTCCATCCCTCTCCTGAATGCTGGGTGCATCCAAGAAAAATCACACCTGTGTGTCATTCTCTCCTCCCACAGGGGCTGTGGACAGACGTCCTGCCTTTCATTAGGACTGGTGACAAGCCCTAGCATGCTGGCCTCTTGGGAATACCTCTGCACTCACAAGCAGAGGGCACCCGGTACAGCTCATCAGCAGAGGCTGGCTCTGTTCATCAGCTTCAGCCCAGAGGCAATGACAATCCAAAGATTTGCTTTGATTCTGGGGCCAGAGCAGGTATGGTGATCCCAATCAGCAAGTAGAAACTGTTGAACTGAGGAGGTGACACAGCAAGTTGGATGTAAGCAGTGCTAGTGGCTTGCTCTGAAGATAAGAATAACCATGTCTCTTCCACCATGTATGACTAGAAGAACTGGAGAAGTGACCATCTGGACACCCAAGCCCAACCCTGACTTTGCCACTGATTTAGATGGGTGGCTCTGAGCAAAGTCTTCTTCTATGTGCACAACTTGAGGGTGCTCACCAAGGCTCTGGAAGTCCATGGCCTCTCTCTTGCTCCCTGAAGATTCACTATTGTACATCACTTTAAAGTAGTGGTCCCCAGCCTTCCTAATGCTGTGACCCCTTAATACAGTTCCTCATGCTGTGGTGACCCCCAACCATAAAATTATTTTTCTTGCTACTTCATAATTGTAATTTTGCTACTGTTATGAATCCTAAAATCTGTGTCCTTCTGGTGGTCTTATGTGAACCCCATGAGAGGGTCATTGAAGGGGTCAAACCCCACAGATTAAGAATCACTGCTTTAGACCTATGAGCAGGGTGGGTCACCCCATGTTCCTGGAGCTGCTGCTATCTATGCCAAGAGTGGTGACAGAGTCTCACAGGGATACTAAAACCAGCACGTGTGGCTCTGAGGAGTTGGGGCCATCCTCCCAGAACAGAACTCCTGCTTCCTAAGGGCTCCCTACAGTTCTCTGTGCAGCACCGCACTGCGGAGGGGCCTCTGGGTAGAACAGTGAGAATGAGGGTGCCTGGGAGGATGGATCACTTTTGAACTTCCACTAGGTGCCACCTTTGTTACCCACACTTGCCCAGACAGAGCTGAAGGTAAAAACTGAGATGGAGTTAACTACTCCCCCCGCCCCGCCTTTCCTCTGGGCAGCTGATTACATACTCTTGGATCAGAAAGAAGAAAGACTTGAAGGCTTTTTTGTTTTTGTTTGTTTATAAGTTTAGGAGACATGCATATGGAAAAAAGGAGTGGGAGCCCCAAGTTTGTTCAAAGCTAGACAGAAAGGATCAGTAACCGCTGAAATTCCTCATGAAGAAAGCACTGGATATAAGCATCCATCTTAGCCTGAGGCAAAATTTAATTTCCCCTCCCAAGTCAATCTAGTCATTCTTCTCACACACACCAGAAAACAAACACACACCCACAAATCATCGCCACCACCATCAATCCCCCAAATCCTCAAACATCTGTGGCAACCTGAAGGTGGTTCTACTACAAGTCAGAGGCCCACAGCCCATGAGGGAGGACAGGAGAGGGGGAAGGAGCTGCTGGGTTATCTTACTTGAGCTGTGGGTGAGGCTGGGGCTTCTGTGCTGGAGCAGCCTGAGGTGCCTGGGCCTCTGCCAGGGAGTTGCTGCTGGAGGATGCATCACCGTGGGTGGTGGTGGGGCCGCCCGGCCTCTGAGGAGCCGAGGAAGAAGAGGAGGAAGAGGAGGAGGAAGAGGAAGAAGATGGCAGTGATGGTCCCGAGGGGAGCCGGCGTGGAGGCAGCACCTTGCCTGGGGGCTGCATTCCTTGGGGTTGCCCAGGGCCCCCTAGGTTCAGTACAAGAAAAACTTCATAATTTAACCATATCAAAGGGTTCCTTTAGTAGAATCTATGTCTCAAATGGTGTGGCTAGATCATTGTTAAAAGGATATTTGATATTGTACGTAGCTACCCAAGGCTCTGGAGGGCTGTGAAGGGAGTCCTTAGACAAGACATCCTCACTGTCTGTACCTCCTCAGAGACTCAGCAACTTAGTCACAGTGGAAGTCAGAAGGGCAGGCATGAGGGCAGAGGAGTGGGAAGCCCCACAGAGATAAGCTCCCTTTCAGAAGGTCTCCAGACCAAGGGCCTCTGCTGTCTCCCAGACGTACTCAGAAGAGGCCACCCTGCTCTGAGGCCTCCTAAGAGCCCCAGATTCCACATACACAATGCAGGAGAGAGGTCAGGGGACAAACAGGAGACTAGGAATCAGAACACCTCAGAAACATGAGTAACACCTCCCTCAGCAAGACACCAAGCTTCTCGGGACCACAAACCACCTAAAAGTCCTACCATTGTGTTTTAAAGATAGCAGTTGTTTCAAAGATGATAACAGATGAAAAAGTTGTTCAGAAAGGATTCTGGGCTTTCAGATCACCAGTGCCTGACACTGTTTCCATGGCTCTGCCCTTCATCCTGCTCCAAGCCTGCAGGTGCCTTATTGCCACAGCCATCCCACCTGGGCTTCACTGGAGGGTTAACTCCCACGACCGGGATCAGCCCTTTCTTCCCAGGCACTCTTTGCCTGAGTGCCATCCTCAGGGGCCCCGGCATGACAAACCACTCAGGTGTGTGGGGAAATTCTCCAGACATCCAAATCTTAGTCTCCCCCAGGGATGCTGTGAGCACCATCTGGCAAACAGCCCCTTAATAACCACACACCTTTCACCCAATATGAGACACAGAGCCATCAGATAGATGGCCTGTTGAGACAAAAAGCCCTCCTTTGTCTGGGGGGTGGGGGCGGTGAAGGACAGAAAGTGTGGTATCAGTTCCTATCTTTCAGAAGGGGATTCTGCACATCTCTGAAGTCAAAAAGACCCCACAGATACACACTGACTGGTGAGAATGACTCCAATTGATATGGAAAATCCAGTTTCTCACCTCAATCCCAGAGTTTAAGCTCATGGGCCTGCTGCAGCCAAGACTGGTTCTGTTAGGTTGGTAGACAGCAAAGCGCCCCATGTCCTCTGCAGAGGCAGAAGTGTGTCTATGCTACACCCGGGGTTACCAGCTCATTTCCCCTCTATGTGGCATGAGCTCCCCTTTATCATCAGTCACCAATGAATAGTAAGTTACACTACACAGAACTAAAGTACATATGTAAAATATGTGGAATTCTACGTATTTAAGGAGTTCAAAGCCAAATCGGATAACCAGCTTCTGCCTCCTGAAGCCTGACACCAAGACTTCGTTAGCATTACCACTGGGTCGTTTCTGGTCAAGTAATTCAGGTTGATAGCTCAGCCTCCTGTATCATAAACCTGAGTGCTTTCCCACCTGTACAGAGGTAATCGAACAGCCAGAAACTTTACAACTTAACACTGAAGACAGATATAACTTTTCCTTTATTGCACATTGAGCTGTACAAGAGAATCACAAAAGGGAGATGCTTTGTCACATCTCCAGCATGGCTGAGGGGCTCCCAGCCGGGTCAGTACAAAAGAGGGGGACAACACTGGAAAAGAAATGGGAACGAAACACCTGAACAGAAACCCTACACTGTGACAAAAGTGTCCCCCAGGCCACAGAGTTGTCCCTTAGCATGCTGCCTGAGGGCACGTGATAGTCAGGTGCTGCTATCTGCTTTCGAGTGGCAGTGGGAGCTGTAATCAGCTTCTAACCCCCACCTGAGAGGCCTTGGCTGATACCACCCTGTAGCCTGACTGAATTCAAATGGCAACTTTATATTAGTGGCTCACAAATGTCACATGAAAAGCACCTGGATGTAATACACTGATAACATGCAGAGAAGCAATACCACCATCAGCTCACCACTTGAACAAAAAATTAAAAAACAAACAAACAAACAAAAATGTATTCCTCCATCCTGGGAAATTCCTGTATTCTCTTCTAACATTTCTTTAGACCAGGAGGTGTTTAAGGTCCTGATTCTTAACCTACCTGGAAGTGCATATGCATATGTGTGTATATTTACAACTGACTGAATACCATCTTCAGCTAAGGGAAGGGTCACAGATGACGGCACTTAGACTGTATGTCTTTCTCGAGAGTGTCAGAATTTTCCAGAAACCAAAGAGAAACCAGGGCATGTGCCCCTTGACTCAATGACATCTAACCAATCCTGCTCACTCCTCAGACCTGGTAGTCCAGAACCCAGCCATGTCACCGCAAAGGTGGGGAATGTAACAGTAGAGCCAGAAGCATTTCTTCTAAAAGGCAGACTGATGCCGTGAGCTTCCGTACGGGCTGGGGACTAGAGAAGGTGACTCGGAACCATTCCCAGCCTTGCCCACAGATGGCAAGATGAGGTACTGACTCTCAAATTCTGGCTTAATTAACAACTAGGTCATCTGTCCAGGGCTCCTTGTCACAAGGAAGGACAAATAAACTAGCAATGGTTCTCCAAGGCCTCGTGCCTCAGCCCAACATGCCACCTACATCTCAAGCAGGGTTTTTTCCAGAAAGCTCCCTGGTTTGGGGTCTCCAAAGAGGTCAAAGGCTGAGAACTAAGGCGGTCAGGCCCAGAGCTATATAGGCAGAACACCCCCTCAGGTGGCAGGAGACATATATATTTGATCTGGTCTCATGCTAAGAAGCCTGGGGAATGGTCACCTTCTGAGACTATTGAGACTGGGCACTCCCTGTGTTCTCTGTCCAACACTGCTGGAGAATCAGCTCTGTCTATAAGTCAAGCTTTGAGGAATACACGGCAGCCTAGTTCCACAGAAGCACACACAGCCAACTTAGAAACAGCAACAAAGAAACAACTGCAGGCACTGAGATCAACATACGGAAAACACGAGATCACTTAGATATTGCACATCGGCGGCCCCTTATTTTTTTTTTTTATCTTGTAGCTAATTAATAGTAAAAACGAAGGGTACACGGGGTATAAATTATGGAACACATTCCTGAAAGCAGCTGGTTCTTTGTATTTCGTCACTAAAAACACAAGAGCTCTACAGGCACAGCCAGCTTATTCACACACACTCGAACTGCACCAGACTGTAGCGAATAGAGAAAGAGATGGATGCCTTCAAGTTCACTGGGTGGAACTATGAAAAGTAGACCTTGGAAATCTCTTAGAAGTGCTATCTATTTACCCTAGTCATGCAGGGAGGAAGTTAAACACAGTTCAATGAAGACCCAAGCACTCGTGGAGGTAAGTGCGAGAAGGTGAGGCTGAGCCTGAGGGAAGAGGAGAGAAGCTGGGCCTCTTTGTAGTGGCTGTTTCTCCCAACCACCCCAGGGCTAGGACCTCACCCCTCATAATGTGATGCTTTAAAAACACGATCAAACCACCCAGAAAACAGTCCCACTGGACTTAAGAGAGGCACGATTCTTTTGTACACTGTTAACAAACAGCCCTGGAACCACACATTATACAGAAGAACGTAGAAGCATTACAAGCACAAACAGGGACAGGTAAACAACCAGACAGGGGGCTGACACTGCATAGGAGAAACAGTCCAGTCAGCACTGAGAGGACACAGCAGTGTACTGCGGAGCATCTGCCGCTCCCCTCCCTGCCTTCCTTTCTTTTCTCTTCTTTTTATTTTTGGCTTAAGTTTTCTGTTTTGAAAATTAACTACTGATCGCTTTAAGAAGCTTGGACTTGTTTTGGACCTACTGCAATGCCATTACAGTCGAGAATATACTGTAAACAACCTTGGGGAGGTGGCCGCTGAGGAGGGGTCTTGCTGGAGTCCGGTTCCTTAAGTGTTCCACTCTGGAAGACAAAAATAACAACAACAAAAAAATACCACAAGAGATAAAACCAAAGCTCCAAGCAAACGCCAGAGACAAGTTCAGTGGAAGCCCATGCTGGGGTCCCAGGGCCTGCTCAGGAAATCCTGATGTGCAGACCACCAAGGACCCTCAGCCTCTGGGCTGTTGCTGGTCTTAAGTTGGCAGTGTGGGTCTTGGAATTACTGATGGACACCATAGCCTCCTCATGCCCCTTCCATTTTGCTCATGGTAGACTTACTCTACCTGGAACTTTAAGTCTGTGCTTTGTCGTCACCCCTCACCCTGACATCCAGGTTCTATTTGTACTTACTCTCTGTTCCCAGCTTCTGAAAGGAGAGCAACTGGGTTGCCCATGGCTCTTAGGGAGGGGTGGTGATGAGGTCTGGGTAGGGTGGGGTAGATGTATGAGCTTATGTGTGCCTGCTTTCTAATCGTGATGAACCGTAGGGTGGGGTCAGTTCAGGAGCTAGTGGGGTTCTGATCTACTCTTTGGGCTAGGCTGTACCGCCGGAGAGAGAGGGACCTGAATGGGGGTAAGATGCTAATACTGGTAAAGTGCTCAAGGCCAAGTTGTTTTGCTGTCTCAGAACGCAGAATTATAGTCTGCCTGACGGCATGGCTCCACTCCTACGCTTCCTCTCCTCCCAGCTGGGATTCTGATTATGTCCTGACAGGATCAAAGATGCATGTGACTTCGTTTGTCTCACATTTGTGTTTCAGGCAGTTCATGTTAGGGGTTTGTCTTCAGTGTGCCGGAAACATTCTCTAAAGCCAAAGTGTGCCAAGTGGGCCGATGGTGATGTCAGAGTGTGCCTCCACAAGCTGGGCTGCAAAGTGGGCTAAATGTGCCTTCAGTCGGCCTCCCGTTTCCCTCTCAGTGCCCTCTGCCCTCAGGAGAAGGCCCCAAGCCCTATTCCCACCTCAGTGCCATCTCTTCCCTGCTCCCCACTGCCCCCGTGTCTGAGGCTGGCCATGTCTCTCCTCCCTGCCCCGCACTGCCCCTGTGGCTGAGGCTGGCCATGTCTCTCCTGCTCCCTAGGGCCACTTTTTAGCTCAAATACCCTTGAAGTAGAAGTGTTCTCTTCCCAGTGCTCAGCCATTCAATGATGACATGACTCTAACTGTATAGAAGTTTATACAGTACCAGGCCTGGCCTTTGCATTATCCTTAGTACCCCACAGCAGGGAAGCCCATCTTACCTGTCAGCCACCTTCAACAACAAAACATCCCTTTCTTCCAAGACTCTAACTGGTTCCAGAAGACCTGCTCTGAGTTCTGACACTGAGATACACACTTAAGCATTAAGCCAGTTGGTGGCCACCTACGCCACTCATGCATCAGGGTCCCTCTAAACTAGCTTCCTAATCCTCCCCACTCATCTCTCCAATCTTTGTTCCCTATGGCCACTGTTCCCCTCTTAAAACTTCTCCCTAGACATGCCACTTAATTCTCCTGAAATTTCCCGAGTGTTTACTGTGTCCCACGTAAATGGGCCTTTATGTGACCTGTCCTTTACACCTCACAATGCTGTATGTAGTAGAAGATGTTATACCAAGATTCCCAGTTGCTCCAGCACAGTGGAACTAACCTTTCTAGCCTTCAGTTCCCCACATGTCCTAAAAGAATGCATGCCTTCTGGTCCCAACCTTATTGATAGTCTCTTTCCGAGGTCATGTGAAGCATCTAGACTGGTGCTTGCCAGTGCTCTCCCTCAGGCCTCACAGGAGGCACCCACCATGCAGGCTGACCCTGGCTCTCCTCAGTCACAGAAATACACACGTGAGACATTCAAGGATAAAATGAGCCCCAAAGTGCCCTTCCCAAGGCTTTGGGGAGAGAGGCCAGAGCCTGGGAATGTGCCTTGGCTACCCTTGATGGCGCCTGAAGAGTTTCTCCTGTCCCTGGTTCCACTGAGGCTGGGGATGGAAGACTTCTCAGGGGCTGAGGAAGCCAGGAGGAGAGTCCCCTAGGACTGTCCCTTGCCAGGCTGAGACACTCTGGCTCCTCCCACAAGCCTGCTGTCTGCTAGGGGCTGAGGGCTTATTCCCTGTGGGGTTTGGCTACCACGGGATCTGTCTCCAGTCACCAAGAGCCTCCTGGGATGCTGAATTCCACAGAAGTCTGGCCACTCTGGCGTCACTGCCAAAATTTGGCATATAGCCAGCCCAAGGCAGGACCTCGTGGTCAGCCTGAGCAGCAGAGTTTCTCTCAGGAAGCTGGTTGACTCAAACAGGTAAGAATGTTTAGTCCAGCTCCCGTGGCCAGCTGCACACACACAGGGAGGAGGAAAAGAGCCTTTTAACTGCCTACAAAACAAAGCCCCGTGAAACCGAGCTTATGGAAAGACTGCAAGTGGCTGTCAGTCTGATACCACTGCCTAAACTAATGTGGCTGAAGGTGCATTTGTGTCTTAATGGGGGAGGGGAGCCCTCCCTTCTTGCTTGGTCAAGCCTCCTTAGAAAGCAGTCACCACGCTGGGCACCTCTTTGGAGGGGTCCATTGGTAGGGTCTGTGAAGAGATAGGGGTTGAGAGACTGGAAACACTTTCTTTATGAGATTTGACAAGTTACATCTCTGCATCTTGGCTTCCCCAAATGGTCAGACTACAAGGATTAAACGATGATGTGACCCTGGCAGCACCAGAGTTAGTGTCAATCATGTCAGTGGTAGCCTAGGTAACACTGACTGTCCCACTGTGAGAACTCTTCAACTAGCACCTAGAAAAACTCTGGCCAGAGATACTATATAGGGGATGCAAGTTGTCACAGGCAGATGAGTTCTGCTGGCTCCTTCGTCTCTAGGCTTCCACTAATTCTTTGTGCATTTGAGTTCTTTGGATGACAGAGGTAAGAGATAGCAGTGCAGTCTTGAGGCAAGAAAAGCCCCAGGGCTGCTGGGCCTGAACAGAGATATCCCGAAGGCATAGGGTTTGAGGGACTCCTCGGTGAGGAGAGCAAGCTGCCGCCCATAGAGGTTTGGTAGGCTAATTAATATCCTGCTCTGCTGGGTCTGTGGGGCTTTAGCAATCAAAGGGGCTGGGGGGCAGAAGAGATGAATGTCCCATGAAGCAGCTGGTGAAGTGACAGGTCAAGCATCTGGCTATCAATGGAGGAGAGCAAGTTTCCTCATACGGCACCACGAGTGCCCAGGTTTCCCTTTCTTTCCTTCCCCCTCACAGGCATACCAAAAAGCCCCGGTGCATGGTATTACACAGACCCTTCTGAGCTGGGGGTCAGATGGTCCAGCTCTTCTTAGCAGCCAGGTGACTCTGGATAGGTCATCTTCATTGTCTTTCCTGATATGTCAACACATAAAGAATTACAACCTCCATATCTCACATAAGAGTTTTGAGGCTTAAAAACATCAAATGAGCTTTATAAACTATAAAGTCCTAGCCAGTGAATAATATATGGTAACGCCATTGTTTTTGTTTAAATAAGAGTAAATCTACAGTGTGAGAACTACATGTATCAATGGAAAAGATATTGCTAACTAGTTTCCTGTCATCTTGTGCACACGGAGGGTAGTTCTTGTGTGGGGGATTTGGGGTTGGGTTAGACCATGCCTTCTCTCTATACATCACTGCCTTAGTTTGGGCAAGATCCACTCAATTGCAGATCACTGGCCTGAGAGAGAAACGTAGCCCATGAGGATCTATGGGGGTTTTGCTGAAGGTACATCTAATTTCCCACCCTGTGGCTTTTGTTAGACAGACTGGCAGAGGAGCTCCTATCTAAGTGAGGCCCCAACAGGATGGAAAGCTGAGGAAGGAAAGACATTGAGTGACTCAACTTTTGAGAATTGTTGGCTTAACACCAGCTGCCCCCACCAGGAGGAAGGCCTGTGCTTGCTCAGCATATCTGAGACAGGAAATTGGGAAAGGGTCCCAGGGTCTGGCCCCAGGAAAGGGGCCAGGCCAAGCTCCTTGCTGGCCACGCCACAGAACTATTCTGATCAGCTCCCCCAGGCCTTGCTTCCCCGGTCCAGTACTCCAGGGAGAATGAAGCAGCAGGAAGGAATGTGGTCAGGAGGTTGTAGAGCAAAGGGGACAGTATGTTTTCAGCACCTTGAGACCTTTCAGTTGCCACTGCCCCTTTCCTTCCTCTGCAAGGGTATAAAAGGTATCCAGGAATGAGATGATGCCCCTTCCTTCCCAGGGGAATTACTCTTGGGCAAAGACCACTGCCTGGATAGTGGCCCTTCCATAACCTGAGGACACCAGAAATGGTCCGTGGGGGCCACAAGTCCTATGGGGGCTCTGAGGATCAGGTCACCCTAGGTCAGAATGTCAGTTTTGAGTGATTAAAGATGTCCATGAAAGTAAAGACAATCCCAAAATAACTGGTTTCTCTTAATAGTTCGTTAAGGGATCTAGTCACTGGTGGCTTTATCTGAACCTGCCCCCAATCTCCTGGAGTTCTCAGCTTCTACTCACTGGGGAACACGTTCTCTCAAGCCGGGCCTGCTGTGGGAAGCAGGAAGGCCTTGGTTTGTCCTAACTTTACCTCTTAGAACAAGTGAAACAGTCCTGATATGGGATTGAAGGGATGGTTGTGCCTCTCCCTAATCGTCCAGCCCTGGAGGCTGTTCTCAGAGTGAAGAGATCCCCTCTCATCTTGGTCTCCTTGTACAAGTTCACAGAAAAATTTATCATATATGTATGAGTGTTTGCCTACATATATGTATGGGTGCCGTGTGCATGCTTGGGGCCCACAGAAGTTAGAGAAAAGTATCTTTAATCCTTGCAGATAGCTGTGAGCTAGGAACTAGAGGGGGCCCTCTGCCAGAGCAGCCAGTGCTCCTAAGCACTGAGCCATTGCTCCAACACCTCCCACCCCAGTCCTTTTATTCTAAGTTTTTCCCACTACCTCTCCCAGGTCTGGTGGTTACACTCAGCCTGGAGCACAGTACTCTAGTTCTGGAAGGTTCTGAGAGCTACTTGCCTCATCAGCCCCCACCCATCCTGTCACCACCTCCCCACCCAGTAAGTAGCTTATCCTGCTGAAATCTGAACATTAATGTGACAGTCACATGGTCCCGAGCAGCAGTTGCTGCTCTCAGTATCGGCGAGTTGATTCCTTAATACAAGGTCAAAGCCTGTCTTCCAGCAGATTTGCCTCTGGGACCATTTCTAATCCGTGACGGCATCAGAAAGCTAAAGACATTGAGTCATAGCCTTCTGGAAACAGCTGGTAGTCAACTGAAGCTCCTTTAGCTTATGTTGTTTGGTCTGAGACAGAGGTCCATGTATACTAAGCTAACATCAAATCTGCTGTATAGTGAAGGATGACCCAGAGCTTTTGATTCATATATCTCCACCGAAAGAAGGCTGAGATTACAAGGGAGCCACCACACCTGGCTTATGCCTATGCTGGAGACTGATCCCAAGGCACGCACGCTTGAGTCGTGGTATACAAGTACTCTGCCAGCTGAACTACATCCTCTGTTGCCACAGCTCTCTTACTTTTGTCCATAAAGTAGATGAGCCACAAGCCCCAACATCCTGGCCTCTCCTCTCAGTTGGAATCCATCCTGTTATATTACCACCCTTGGACTAGAAGCAACATTCAGTGTGTTTTCTGATCAGTTCAGGCAGTGAGAGAGAGAGAGCGAGCTTCACTTTTTCCCAGATGCACATCAATGCAGGTCAATGCTTCCCAAGGCCTGGTCTTAAACTTGGTCTCTATGGACCTCATCCACAAGCCAAACAGGGAGCTGGTAAAATATATAACAATGGGGTGCCAGAGAAAGACCAGGACCAGATTCACTGAATCAGCACCTGAAATTCTGGCCACCTGAAGGTGGGAGTCTAGGAAGCAGCTCCAGCTCTCCGCAGCCCCAGCTTCAGGCCTGTCTCAGATCCTGGTGATTCATCTCACACTTCTCAGGGGTTTCTCAATTGTCAAGCTGTTCTTGACATAGTCAGTGGTCCTGGGTACTAGGTTTTTCCTAAGCCCTAGAGATGGAAGCAGTAAGCAAGTTTCTACTCTAAATGACTGAGTATGTTTGGGGGATGGGACAGCAGGGGTACCAGGCAAAAGGCTAAGTATGAACCACAGAGGCTCTGCAATCATTGGCCACAAGGTGTCACTGCCACCCTGAGAACAGCATACCACTGTAGAGGTTTCATTGCATGGGACAGCCTGGAGGTTAATATTCCAGCCAGGCTGAGACCTAGTCATTGACAGCCAAATGGAGCTTTGTTGTTGACCGCTCGCTCTGCTTTTGGTGATGTGGTCAATGCCTCCCTGACTCTTGGGAGGATGCACAGTGGTTAGCTAGCTTATGTTTTCCAAGTCACAGTTCTGTCCTGGTCCTCTTCTATATTACTGGGCAAAGAGCAAATCATGGGGCTATGTGATTCAAGCTGTAAGTTCTTTCTCATTCAGCCTGTGGTTGCATGGTCACAAATGAAGCTAACAAGAGTGGCTTGGGTGAGGAGTGGCATACATGACACATGCAGGGGTTTGGCAGGAGATGTGACATGTAGGCTGGGACCCAGGCAATGATTCTTGATTTATAGCTCTTCTGTTTGCATGCTACCAAGGGTCCCTTAGGATCCTGACATTAATCCCAAATAGGATGAGAGGGCCATCAAAGGTGCTGATTACAAATGGGGACACATCATCAGTCATGTTCTGTGTCACCTACAGGGGCAGAGGTAGCATAAGAAAAGCAAGTTAGGATAGGAATTCAGTAACAGGTCATTATAAATGACAAAGGTAAACTATTCCTAAATGCAGAGGTATTAAAATTAGATTTATATTTGTTATTGTAGTTTACCTTTTCTACAGACAACAGAGTGCAACTTGGGCAAACTGCTCTCAACCACCTTTTTTAGAGCACCTGTGATGTTCAGTCATGTGCTGCATAACAATATTTAGGTCAATGATTGGCCACATATATGCTGGTGGGCTCATGAAATCACATCGCCTAGTGATGGCCTCTTAGTTTGTCTAGGCCTGCACTGTACTGATGAAGTCACATGAGATCCCACCTGGAGAGCCCTGTGTGACTATAGTCAGTGGCTGCTAGATTCTGGATGCTTTCTAAGCCCTTTAGATGAAATGATGAGCAGATTCCTGTTTACAAAGAGCTTGCATCCTGGCAGGAGTGAAGAACAAACAAAGAGGGAAGAACAATCTCTCCTGATAGAAAGTAGAAAACCACAACTCCAGGAGGAGAGGCAGCAGCTGCTGAGCAGGCGGCATCTTTGGATGATTGAAGAATGTTAGTTATACTGTGGTGAAAGTTTCTTTACCAAAACAGTGAGCCGTGCCAAAAACAAAAGAGGGAAATCATTTTAGGGAGAGGCTACAAGAGAGGCATAGGCCATTGAGATCGGCATTGCTACGACAGGAACACAAAATGTAAGAGGGCACGTGGGCGAAAGGTAAGTGAGAACCTATGTAAACAGCCTGGGGAAATTTAGGCAAAGGGTGTTGGTGGAAAAGCAAGAACTGTGTGATTCACAGTGGACCCCTTAGACCGCATGTATCAGTTTGCCATCTAGGGTGGGAGGGATGTGTGGATAGCTCAATCGGATCAGTTAGGCTTAGGTAATGAATTCCCAGCAATGACTCTGAACAGTGACGCTCAGGTGACCCTTCTGATTGGTGATATCCCTGAGATATTACCAATGGATGCAGGGAAAGAGATATACTCCAGGGGCAACAGAAGCTTGCTTTTAGACCTTCTCAGATTCTTCACTATGCATTTTCCTGTGGCTTGGTTTTGATCAGAATTGTTTTCCACAACATGCAGTGACTGTGAGTATAATTTTCAGTGAGTTCCTGGATGCCTGCAGAGTTCTATTAGAATTCCAGAACTTTCAGTTGATGTCAGAAGGGAAGATGGTCTTACTGCGTAATGTCCTCTATTAAAGTTAACTAGGCCTTAGTGAGACATTGTGCAGGACTATGCCCTCAGACTTTGTGGTCTGGCCAACTGCAGGTGACCCTGGTATTGGATGGGATCCAGAAATCACCCATTTAACTCCATTTTACAAGTGAGGAAACAGTCTGGAGAGGCTGGGAGGGAGGGTGTGTCATAACAGGGGAGTATCCTGGTTGCCAGTGTGCTCTGCTGAGATGCTTACACTGAAAATACTTATTGTTTGTTTTTAAAAGGGGGAATATTATGGTTTGGATATGATTTGGGTGTTGTCCCCTTAGGGTTCCTGTGCTGAAATTAAGCCTGCAATGTGATTAACTGGTTATCATTAACTATTTACAGAGGCATTCTAGGATCTGGAAGGAATACTGGGACACAAACATCTTGATTTCATTACATTTACAAAATTATAAAATTTAACCACTAAGTAATTTGCCAGAGCCAGATGTCAGAAAAAGGGAAATGCTCACCAGCAGTAATAGATGGTGTGACACTGCACAATGCCACCCTCAACTTGGACATCCCAGAGAGTGAGAGCCAACCTCTGTCACCCAGAAGCTCCCATTTTCTGTACAATCGATGAGGATGGAAATATTCCACTCCTTCCCCCCAAATTATTTATGTCTCACTGTAGAGATCTGGTTGGTCTGGCATTCAATTTATATACTAGCAGAGATCTGCCTGCCTCTGCCTCTCCATTGCTGTGATTAAAGGCATATGCCACTGGGCCTGGCTCCAGAGAAAATTTTAGAGCACAAAAGATACTTAGATTGGATTGCCCACAAGAGAGGAATAAACAGACCCAGAAAGGGGCTTAACTTATCAACTGCCACATTATTTCAATTTAATCAATTTGGGTGAAAAGTTTGGTGAAAATATTTATTGTACATCATGTTTTTACCTACCTTAAAAGGTATATATACTACTGACTAAAAATAACAAATCTTTTGGCAATTCAGGTTCATTCCCCTGAATATCAATGTTTCTATCTACAATTCTGCAATGCTCAAGTGTTTAGGGTAATTAGCCTCTACCCTAAATAACCCAGCCTGATTTTCCCTGCCAGGTATAAACTTTCAGCCCTTTATTCGTTCTCACTGAGGGATTTCTAGAAGGCTGCTGGCTTGCTCGTGAGTGCAGTGCAGTCTTGGATGGTACTCGCTCATCTCCACACAACATGCCAATGCTTCTCCAAGCCTCAGACTGTGGGATCCAAATCCAGACCGTACTTCTTGCCTATGCGTCCTTCCCGGTGCTTCATGTTGTTCTGCCTTATCTGAGGGCTTTTTCTTTTTCTCTTAATTCTCATAAAACTCTAGGGATATGGGCCATGGTTACCTTATCTTAACTGTTGCTATGAACCTTTTCCAAGGTCAGAAAGCCAACAGATTCAGGTTTACAATTCACACTTGATGTTCATTTCAAAATGGACACTCTACACTATTCTATTTCTATTTCTATCCCTATAACTCTTTCAAGTTAAATTTTGAAGGATAAGTTTCTAAGAGAATTCTAACAAAAATGGCAAAACCTACGCTTCATTAAAGGAAAGTGATTCCTCACAAAGTCACACAGATGTTTACGGGGAAAGTTCACTAAGACTCAGTTCTTTGATTCACTGTTAACATTCCTACTACCCTAATATATAAAAGCTTAGTGGAGAGAATCATGGAGATATTTATGAAAAATGAGATATCTCCCTCATGGACTCAGAACTTCAAGTCTGAGGTCTTATCTATCCTTTGGATTGTTACAGAGCTCCTGAGCCTAATGTTCTACAGAGGTTTATGTAGATTTTCCAGTAAAGCTGAACCTGACTGATGGGAGTCGTGTATCACACAAACTGAGAACAGTCAACTTCTCTCCCACAGGAACAAAAAGAGATTTCTATTTAAATTTACCTGTCAGTCTCCCCCCACAAGAGGGGACTGACTTTTCCCTTCTTCTACTCAGAAAAATTCTACCCCACACCTGGATGTCCCACAGAGATCCCCTAGTTCAAAACAAGACACCCTGAGTCATAGGCGAAATGGGACGTAGCTCCCTGGAGTCTTTGAGTTCAGGGTGAAGATCTACTACCCTGTCTCTGCATGGTTCTGAAGCTAATACTGCAGACTGCTGAAGGGCGAGGGAGGGGAGCTTTAAAGGGGATACTTGAAGATAACCCAGAGGGGACGGAACCAGAGAGAAGGAAGAGATAGAACTGTGGATCCCAGCACGTATCTGACCTCTGCTTCCTCCTACAGTCACAGTGTCTGGAGCAGAGGCTCATGACTGCTGGGACTCTTTGCAGTTCCTTACCTGTGGCTGTTGGGTGGTTAAAGGTCTCTGTGGAGACAGGGCAGGAGTCCTGGACAATAGCTGGTTCATCTTGCTGATGACTAGATCAGTGATGAGTTGTCTGTCCTCCACTTGGTGTTCCCCAATCAATGGCATGCTGCAGTCCATGACCTAATGGAAGATGTGACCAGGTGAGGAAGAAGTCTAGAAATGTAAAGGCCCTTATGCAGTGTGGGAACAAGTACAGTTTAAGTCAGCAAAGTGTATTGGTTAGCTAGAATGGTGTTCCTCAGCAGAGACAGGAACCGTTTGTTTCTGCTGCAAACATCTGCCATGACCACTTTCCTTTCTCTCCTCCTGGACCAGGGTTCTGAGATGCTAACTACTGGGAGTAAGAAGAAGAAGAAGAAAATCAAGGAGAGGGCATGGCCTGGGGCTGAAATCTCACAGGGAGAGGAGCAGGAAGGGAATGCCGTAAGAGCAGGCAGTTTTCATCCTTTGATATTTCAGTCTGTCTCCAAACACGCTATGCTCATTAACCGGCCTGACTCCTGTCCTTGCTCCTGGCCAGTACAGTTTCTCTGCTTGCCACTCATCTTGATTCTTCCTGTATCTGGGGCAATGTGTCCTTTAGGAAATGTCCACTTTAGAAGACTCAAAGATTCTGGGGTCCAACTCTCATTTGCAGAGGATAAACAGGCTTACCAGAGAGGGTGATATGGTTATTGAGAAAGCTCCACGCTAAGCAGGCCATGGAGTGAATTTTGAATCTAAAGCCCACTTTGGCCTCCTGATCCTGGTATTCTGAAACACCAATTCCTTTAGAGCCAGGAAGATTGAGCTCTGTGAGGTGGCAGAGTGCTGTTCATACTGCCATAGCTTTCTCTTTATCAGGAGAAAAGAAAGTTAGCCAAGCTTGCTTAGGGGATCAGGCAGAGTACAGTATCTCCAAGGCTAAGAGATGTTAAAAAGAACCACCTGCATCCAGGTGCCCAAGTTGACACTGATTCACCCTGTGGCCATAAGCACACATTCACAGTAGAGAGGGTCCATTTCCTCACTTACTAAAGTGAGTACGTTGCACTGAACAATTCTCAAAGATGGCTTTCTCAGAATAAACAAATGATGCAGTCACTACGATGTTCCTATAAGAAGGTAGGCTGGGGACCAGGACCTAGATGTGCGATCTGTTGCTCATTGTGTGGTTTGGCCCACAGCTCTCTATTTGGAGAGGAAGCTTGCTATGCAGATCTGCCATCTTGGACCGTCATGGAGGACTCCAAACGTAGTATGGGATGCTCACACAATGTTTAAACCAAGATTCTGCTCTCAGCCTGGGTGTCCCTACATATTGATCTGTTCTTTGGGACAGACTTACCTCAAAAATGTAGTCTTTGCCATCTTTGCCATGCACGGCTTTGACTGCACAGATGTCCAGGCCACCAAACATTTCAGAGCAGGCATCTACCCAGAGCTTGTACCTGGAGGGGATAGGAAGGTGTCCTGAGTCTAAGACATTAAGCTCCCATCAAACCTACACTTTTGGTAAGGTCTTTTTGCCCCAACCTTTCCCATCTCTCACCTCCATTCATCTGCCCCTTCCTCTATTCCACCAAGTCTGGTCCCTATTTATGGTGCCTCCCCTGAATCTATCAGTATTTCTTTATTTTTATTTTTTGAGACAGGGTTTCTCTGTGTAGCCCTGGCTTTCCTGGAACTCAGTTTGTAGACCAGGCTGGCCTCGAACTCAGAAATCCACCTGCCTCTGCCTCCCAAGTGCTGAGATTAAAGGCGTGCACCACCACCACCTGGCCTTTATAAATAAATCTTTTACTTATATGAGTATACTGTAGCTGTCTTCAGACAGACCAGAAGAGAGCATCAGATCCCATCACAGATGGTTGGGAGCCACCATGTGGTTGCTGGGAATTGAACTTAGGACCTCTGGAAGAGCAGTCAGTGCTCTTAACCCCAGAGCCATCTCTCCAGCTCCTATCAGTATTTCTAAGCCCAGACTTAGACCTCACCTTGTCCAGAAGGCCTTCCAGCCCTTGCTATTATTTCTTTATGGGAGCTTCCATGGTACATAACCTTTATCTCTGTAATAGCATTTGATTTGGCCCTGTCTGATCTGGTTTACTGGCTGTCAGAGCATCTGTGTTTTATTTTTCTTGTCTACACAGAGCCTCCCTCCCTTCAGATGTTGCTTATTTCTAATGCGTCTTTACCAGCAGAGGCCTTCCTATATGAAAGGATGAAGATCTCTTACTCACCGGTCCGACATGGCAATTTGCTCCAGCATCGCCGAGCCAGTGTTTGTCTTCCAGTTCCCTGAGATGGATGTCCTCCTAAAACAAGCCCCCACCAGGAAAGGACAGGCTGTCAGCCACACCAGGAAAGTACAGGAATTCCAGAACTGCAGATCACCGGATCACCCCTGCATCCCCTACCAGAATTCCTCTGAGAAGCCAATGGGTCTATTTGTTGGGCCTAGAGTCACCTATGATGCCTGTGATTCTCTCAACAAAGGCCTATCTCAGACAGCTCTGGCTCCATGGAGCCTGTCCCAATTTATTCAACCAAAGGGGCTCTTGCTCTATTTTAAACCCCTACAAAACTACCTATACCTTACTGGGAATCCTCGATCTACTTTTTCCTTAGCTATTTGAGCCGAGTTGAAAGCCAAAACTTGCCCACAACTATGTCAAAGTTTTGGGGTACTCTGCCTTATACAGCTAGTAGCCTGTCTACAATTTGGACTGACTCGGAGCACTTCATGAATAGAATCCCACTAGCTCTCGTGAGTATCTCCCACAATCTTTACCTGGACATTCTTTTAATGGTTACCCTCTGAGGGTCTCTACAATAGTAGCAGTTTGACCCTGATGAGTCAGTTTCCCCTTTGGGCTTGTTTAGCTATCAAATAACTGACATACCAAGAACCAACTTTTGCCATGTTGTGCTTCACTCATGAAGTGGTTCTATCCGACCACCTCACAGTTTAAATAGAACCAACTAGTCCTGGCTGCGTAGGAGGTGGATGACCAGATTTCTGGATCTGGATTTGCCCTTGACTGGCTGGGTGACCTACAGGTCACTCTACCTCTCTGACCCTGTCTTGTCTATGAACACAGGGTTGTCAGGAGGACCAACTAGACAGGCTTAGGTAAAGAGAGCTATTTTTATTGCTTAAGTTATCAGCCTTCAGTTGATAACCCAATCAGGAGGGAGGACAGAAATCCCCTTTTACTATGGACACTCAGAGCCAGTACACGCTGTCTTTGGCACTCAGCACTATGTGGAGGGTGCTGGTGCCAGCTTCCAGGTATTTTCTCCCTGATGAACTGATTCCAGACACTAAAAATCCCACAAGCACAGGCAGTTTTTCAGAGCTTTACAGCGATGCAGAATGAACTAATGGAATGACAATAACCCTCACACTTGAACAGCGTGAAATGCTTTCCAAAGTGCACCTCACTAACCCCACCCCAGCCCCTAGGACTGAAGGTAGAATGTTGTCCAGCTTTACAGATAAGGAGAATAAGACTCAGAAGACTATGTCTGTGGCTGCATATTTAGTCAAAACAGATACGAGATCTTTAAAAGTCTAGGTATTTTGGTTCCTAGCTAGTGATAGGAACCAAGTTGGTTCCAGTGTGCTATCCTTTCCTATATCCACTACCCAGCTCAGAAATGAATCAAGATTCTCTAAAGCTAAATTGTACCATGGATCAATAGCACTTAACAGATATCTACAGAATAGTCCATCAGCAGATAACTCCGACTCTCAGAGCCCATGAAACCTCTCAAATAAAGCCCACAGAGGCCACTAAAGCAATCCTTAACAGAAACAAACAAAAATGAAAGAATTCCTTATTTCTTATCAGACTAAAGTGGAATAAAACTAAAAATCAAAAGCAAGAGAAATCAACAATTACATGACAAATGAACAATGCACTTTGGAATGAATATCGGCTCACTGAAGCAATCATAGAAAAAACTAAAGACTTCCTAGAATCAAATGAAAATGAGAGCACAGCTGCTAAAAGCTCAGAGACACAGCTAAGAGAGCTGAGAGAAATGCATGGAGCTAAAGTCCTGATGTTACAAACAAACAGACAAAAAACCATTAGCTAGGTCTCAAGTAAATAGCCTGATGATGTACCTCAAGACCCCAGAAAACAAGGAGTCAAACCCAAAATGTAGCAACTGGGAAGAACAAAGATTAGGGTAGGAATTTTAAAAATAGAGACTAAAAGAATAGTACATAGAACCATAAATTTAAAACTTGGCTTTTTGAAAAGCACTAAGCAGAAGAAATAGAAGACCTCAAACAACAAAAGTAGAGATGAAAAGGTGGTCATGACAAGAGGCTCTAACGATAGCCAGGAACCATTAGAGAATATTTTGAAATCTTTACTCTAAAAAGCTAAAAATCTAGAAAAATGAACAAATTTCTAAATGAACATATGGCCAGCTAAAATTAAATAAAAAAATATAAATATTGTAAACAGACTCATAACAAGCAACATGATTGAAGCAGTAATTAAGTATAATTAGAAAGAAAAACAAGGACCAGATGGAGTCACTGGTGAATTCTATAAAAATTTTAAGAAAGACCTGAAATCAATACTTGCAAAACTCACAAAAATGGGAAGGAAAGGGTTGTTAAAATTTTTCTCTATTATACAAAACTAGATAGCCATACCAGGTAAGAACACAAAAAAGGGAAAACTTTAGACCTATTTCACTGATAGATATTAGATGAAAAAATTCTCAATAAAATACTAAAGTAAATTCAAGAATACATTAAGAGGGGCTGGCAAGATGGCTTAGCTGACAAAAGTGCCTGCCATGAAGACTAATGTCCTGAGTTTGAGTCCTAGGTCCCATATGGAAAGAGCCAACTCCCACAACTTGTTCTCTGACTTCTGTGCCTACACTGTGGCATGCACACACATACATATACTCAGTTGTGCTACTGTACACACTTGTTCACACACATGTGATAAAACAATTTAAAGATACAAAAATGATACATCAAGGTCAAGTTGGGTTCAATCTAGAAATGTAACATTGGTTCATTGTACAAAAATAAAAATTTTTTAAAGTACCATATAAGTGGATTTAGTGGCAGAAGATGCATGACTCTCTCAATAGACACAGAGATGGTATTCGATAAAGTTCAACATGGTAAAATTCAGAAGAAACGAGAGACCAATGGAAGACACCTCAGCATTAAGAGACCACAAGCATTTTCTAAGTGGGGAAAGCTGAGAGCTTTTCACCTACAATCTGGAGTAAGACAGGATGCCTACTCTCTCCACTCTCAGTCAACAGAGTGCTCAAATTCTTAACTAAAACATTGAAACAAGCCACAAACAAAATATGATGGACACAAACAAGACAGGAAGAAGTCAGTCTATTCCTGTCTGCAGATTACTTGGTTCTATACATGAAAGACCCTATGGACTCCACCAGAAAACTCTTAGATTCTGATAAGCATTTTCAGGAAAGTTGCAGAATACAAAGTCAACATACAGAAATCAGCAGCTTCTCTGTCTATTAATAATTAACCTGGCAAGAAAGAAGTTAGACAAAATATATAAATATCTTATTTATAACAGCTTAAATAAATTAAAATAAGATACCTAGGAATAAAATTGATGAGGAAACATGAGAGACTTCTACAGTGAAAACTTTGAGACACTGAAGAAAAGTGTTCAAGAAGACACTAGACTATTGAAAGACCTCTGATAGCCATAGGTTGATAATATTGTTAAATGGTTACATTATCAAAAGTGGTATACACAGTCAATACAACCCTATCAAAATTCCAATAACATTCCTCACAGTAGAAAAGAGCAATCCTACTATTCATAAGGAAACAGAAAAGACCTTGGATAACAAAAGAACTACTACACAGAAAGAAGAGTGCTGGAGGTACACAATGCCTGATCTCAAAGTATTCTACAGAGCCATAGGAATGAAGACAACATGGTATTAGCACAAAAACAGACGTGTAGACCAATGGAACAGAACAAAGGATCCAATTATACTATGGATCAATAGCAGTTAACAAACAAACAAAGCCATGAGGTGCCAAAAACATACACCAAAAAAAAAAAAATCTTCTTAGATAAATGGTAATGGAAAGCTGGTTAATCACTAAGAAATTATTAGATGTATGTCTCTCCGTGTGAGCAGAAATCTATTTAAAACGGTCCAAAGACCTTAGTATAAAACCTGGAAATGCTAGAGGGAAAGCAAGAAGAGCTTTCTGAAAAGGACTCCAGCAGCGGAGGAAATAACCTAAGAACCGAGAAATGTGATTGCGTGGAATGAAAACAGCTGCTGGGGCCAAACGACGGCTCAGTGGGTAAGGCACTGGCACCAAGCCTGACAGCCTCAGTTTGATCCCCAGAACCCACACAGTGGAAGGAGATAACAGATCCCTGCAAGTTATCGTCTAATGTCCACATGGATACCACGCTGTGCACAGTGTGAAAGTTTCTCCACAAACTAAAATTAGAAATATCGAGTGGCCCAGTTCTCCTACCTCTGGATACACCCACACACCCCCACACACACCCACACACACACACCCTAAGTATTTTAAGTCCTATGGCAGCGATACCTGCACATCCTTGTTACTACTTCACTACCCTCAACAGCCAGGAAATAGAACAGGTGAATGGATGAAGAAAACACGGTGCACACACAGTGGAATTTTATTCAGCTACAAAGAAAACTGATATCATGACATTTGCAGGAAAATGGATGCAGGAACTAGAAATTATGTTAAACAAAGCAACCCAGATTCACTCAAACACCACATTCTCTCTAATAGAGAGAGTTTATATTCTAATATTTATATGTGTGTATATTTGCATATGGGGTTTAAGTCATGAAACTAGAAAGGGGGCCACGGGAAGAGGAAAATGGACCTTGGGATGGGAAGGAAAGAAAAAAAGGTAGAATATATGTGCTATAAAAGTAGAGGGGGGATATTGGAAGGAGGGATGGGGGAGGCAGAGGCCTGGAGTGGGGGTGGGGAAGCTCAACAAAAGCAAAGCATGTACAAAAATGATGCCATGAAACCCATTACTGTGAACGCTCATTATGAAAAGTAATGATGGTGTAGTGGCGCACGTCTTTAATCCCAGCATTCGGGAGGCAGACGCCGGTGGATCTCTGAGTTCAAGACTAGCCTGGTCTACAGAGTGAATTCCAGGGCAGCTAGGGCTACACAGAGACATTCTATCAAGAGAAGGGAGACAGAGACAGAGACAGAGAGCCGAAGAATGAAAGGCCCCAAGAACAGCTTAAAGTCCTCTGTTGATAGTGGGCTGGGAGGAACACCTTTTCATCAAATAGTGCTGTTGGGGAATTTCCAGGGGAAGACTGCCACACCTAACCTTCTGCTAGGTCCAATCCTGCTCGGAGCAGGAATATAAACAATCCCTCAAAACACTAATGGTCCCTTGTAAAGAAAAACACAAAAAATGTCACCCAAAGCTTTTGTAGTTAGCTACTCTTTTTATCTGTTAGAATCAACCCCCACACCTCTTCTCAGAGATCTGCCTGTCTCTCCTGGCCAGAAATATGCAGTATTTCATCTTTTAACCAATTAAAAACAAACAAACAGCTGTCTTTAATTTTACATAGTTTTAAAGTAGTGCTTAATTCCTTTTTGGAAGCAGGAAAATGATAAACAGTTAAAAATGTTTTGAGAGCAAGAATCTAGTTGACAAAGGTAAAAAATAAATTCTAGACTAGTAGTGGATCCTAGGATAGTATATGTGTTTAGCATGTGAAAGATCCCGTATTAATTTCCCAGTTCCCCAACACCATACCTATGCAGGTATGCACACACACACACACACACACACACACACACACACACACACACACACATATACACACATACACACATACACACACACATACATACACACACACACATACACACATACATACACACACACACACACACACACACACACACACGAGAGAGACAGAGAAAGACAGAGATGGAGAGGAACAAAGACAAAGAGAGAGACACACAGAGAGATCACAACCCAAATCCAAACCTCCCAAATCAGAAAGACACCCCACCACCGTGCTTCAGCTTCTGTCAAGGGTGTCCTACTGCCACACAAGGTGAGAAACAGCAATTTCATGAGTCTCCCACAAGAAACGCATCCTAGAGAAGAGCATGCTTTGTGGGAAAGACTAAAGTGTGGAGCGGGTATGGAAAGGAGTGCAGGGAAGGAGTACTCCCCACCCTCCATCAATGACAAAAAGAAGGGGAAGGGGGACAGTGGGAACAAGGGACATGGCTGAGGGACAGGAAGACATGCAACTTCATGTGTCTTGGGTGGCAGAAATCAAATTTATGTATTAAAAAGGTTCCTTATCTGTAAAGAAAACTTCGCATCTTAACCAACTTTTTAAAAGGCCAAGGATTAATCTAAAACTAGAGCTGTACACTGTTTACATGTGTATGTATGACAGAAGGCCAGGCAAACCCTGAAGTCTTCCGTCTCCCTGACATTACACCTTCCCCTGTGAATGCAGCTATGTGGAGAAGGCCTCTACTAGTGGGAAAGCAAGGCTGTCAGTGTTTGGCAGCATTTCCAAGGCTGGGTGTTTATATCAGGGCCTCAGCTGCTTCTGTGCTCTTGCAGTCTGGTGAAGCACACAGATCCCTCTGGTAGTGTGAAATGTGTAGTGTGTGTAATGTATAAAACGAAGTACATAGGGTCACAAGGTGCACAATCCATTTTTTTTAAAACTATTAAAATAGGCCTTTCTGAGAACACAATGTAGTGGTAGGTTTAACATCTGCCTTGTTTGTTAGAAGAGTAAGGCAGGTTGATTTTACCGACATTTGTCATAACCTATATGACAGTGTGATTCAAGAATTCTTATGACCACCGTTATTGAGAAGGCCCATACACTGCTACTACTGTAGTCTAAAGTCTTTGTTCCTGTCGGTAGACAAAGTAAAATCTAAGTTGAGGCTAATGAAATTGGCTATAATCTTATTTCTCAGACTGCACCTCTGACTTATCAAAAATTCAGGCTAAGAAGCCTTAGAGGCATCCTTTCCTTGCTACTAATTTATGGATCTGATGAGGTTTAACTGAGGTTGCTGGGGACAAATGAACCTGCTGAACACCACCCCACACATATATACAATCACACACACACACACACACACACACACACACACACACACACACACACACTCACACTCACACTCACATGTAGGCCTTGTAGTTGTTGCCAATCTTCTGAACTCGGATGTCATACTTGGCGTCGATGAAGGGTTCTGCCGTGGCATAAGTTTGGGTGAGGGCCACCACACTGGCAATGTCCTGGAAGTCGTAGTGATTTTCCACTTTGACCTAATGGTAATGTAAGGCAGACAAGAGGGGGGACATGTACATTCAATCACTGAGAAGTCAGAGGAACATGGAGGCTCCAAGCCAATCACATAGCTTTGAGAGTGGCAAATCAAGAGCATCCCATCTCCCCAGCAGTTCCATTGGGTGTAGTCCCTTCCCAGAGCCTGGGTCATAAGGTGTTGCACAAGATCTAAGGGGTCAACTGGGTTGCTTATATTCTTCACTGTATAATTAGGCAAAGCCCATGGCTGTCAAGAGACTTGGAGGGGAATCTACTAACATAGGAAGAATAGTCTACAAATGGTCTTGCTGACCAAAATCCCCCTTTGATTCAACCCAGACCACCACAGCCATCCTGCCTTACCTTGCCCATGCCTGAGTGAGCATGGCCAATCTTCACCACCACAGGGAACGTAGGAAGCGTAAGCTGAGAGGAAAAAAGGGAGAAATGGACTGGTCAGCAAGTCTTTTCCCTTTGGAATCCTAAAGTACTTTCCTTGGGAACATCCTGTAAAGAATCAGTGTAGGAGCTAGAGACAGCTCCACAGTTAAGAGAGCTTATAGCTCTTGGACAGTACCTGGGTTTAGTTCTCAGCACCTATACCAGGTGTGTCAGAACCATCTATAACTCCAGCTCCAGGGGATTTGACACCTCTGGCCTCTGCAGACACCTGCATGCACACGGTACATACAAACTCATACATCCATACATATATCTACACAAATTGAAAAAAAATAATTTTGGTCAATTTGTCAAAATACAATGCATGAAATTCCTGGATAATTAATAAAAATATTGAAATAAAATAATTAGTACACCCTACTTGTTTTACACATGGAACCCATAGAATGACAGCAGCGTTCCCAAGGTTACACAGTAGGCTGGAAGCAGAGCTTCCCATCTGATGCACTACATCTCTCTATTTCTGTTTTCTCTGCATTAGATAACCCTGGCAAGACCCCTCACCGCTAAGAAGATTTTTGTTCTTTTTTATTGTTTTTTTTAATTCATGAAAGGGTAAATTTTGCTGTCTGTAAACTGTACTGTAGCCAACCAGAAGTGTTAGGAAATGCACTTTGAGTGCCTTAATGTCCATTTGAAGCATGCACCTCTGACCTCCTCCCGTCGAGTGCCATCTTCCCGGTGCTGACCCTGTCCTCTTCCTCTGTCACACTCTTCACTCCTTGCCAACATCACAGACTTAGTATGCTGAGGCCTATCTCTGTCCAGTTCAGAGTTTGAAGGAGATGGCATAGGGTTTGACATGTTTACCCTTGGGAGACATCCTTAAGAAAGTAAACGCTTTCCCAAAGTAGCCCGGTTTTATCAGAGGAGTGAGATTTAAGGGAACATGGACCCTCCAAAGGCAGGGTGTTGAGCTGCAACGAAACGCAGGCAGAAGTAGCACAGACCCATGGCATGGTGGGGAGAGAGTAGGAAGCCACACTAGCAGGTGAAGATTCCAGTTCTCTCGGCCACTGATCTTCTGCCAGCCACTTCATGGTACTGAGCCTCTCAGCCTTCACATCTGCCAAGTGACAAGGCTGAGCTGATGCTTTTAAGGCCCCTCCAAGAGACAACTCTTGGCCTGAGCTTGACATTAGCCTGGACCTGTCACCTGCCTCTCTCTAACTTCGTTCTCTCCCGAGCCCTTTCTTTTCAAACATCACTATCAAATGTAAAATGAAGAGCGGGACAAATCGTATAGTTCAGTCCTACTTAATGGAGAAAAGAGTTCGGGCCCAGTGAGGCCCAGATCACTAACAGACCCAATGGCAGTCAGAATCAGGATCCAGCCTCCTACCCTCCCCGGGCAGCCATTCCACGAGCTTCTTTTCATTCAAATTCTTGGAGCAGTTTGCTGACAAACAGTGGACAAGGCTTGGGTCACAATGAGTGCCTGGCTTGTTTGCTAAGCGGCTCCACCTTCTGCAACATGGCAGTCTCCACTGGGCAATGATGTGCAGTAGGCGCTCTGAGGTCCAAAGTTTGCCCTGAGCTACAGGACACCCCTGTTTTAAGCTCCACAGAAAGAACTGCCCCCCGCCCCCCCCCCCCCCCCCCCCCCGTAGCGGTTAACTAAGGCACTGGCTGTAAGAAAGGGTTTGAAAGCACTGGCTACTTTCTCTGACATCCTTCCCTACCACCCCCCACAGCCCCCACCCCCACCCTTGGCTGACAGCGCCAAGACACACACACCCCAACTTTCTCTGTCCTGTTCCCTGACTGTTTGCTGTTGCTTTGGAGCCTCGTAAATAGGGCATTGAAAACACTTCCTGCAGCTGAAAGAAACCCTGAGTAGCTTGTCTCACTCCCAGTATGCAGCTCAGCAAGGGGTCTGTCCTCCTCTGTCACTGTCTCTTTTGCCTGTTGTAATTCTGTCTGCCTCTGACTTGGCCTGTGTCTCTCTGTGTCTATGCTTCCCTTCACTAGCTCTTGCTCTTAGTGCTCTCCCTCATCTCTCTGCCTTTTCTAAGTCTCTTCACTGGTCTTTGCTTTTTTTTTTTTTTTTTTTTTTATCTCTCTGCCCCTAACTGCAGAATCTTCCTCTACTTCCAGGCTCTTTTCGGAATCTGCAGGTTTCCCTCTGCAACTTCCCAACTGGGTTTGTTGGTCTGGTCAGGAGGGCCTTGGGTCCTGTGGCTGTGGGTGGCCTGGTGCCAAAGGAGGGAGGAGCCCATGGGGGCGTGATTGGCTCTAAAGCCACCTCATAAAGACTGGGGCTGCACGAAGCTTTCTGGAGGAGTCCTGGAGGGGCTGTTTGTTACGACAGGCAGACCCCACGAGCTCAGCTGGGGCTCTGCAGTGTCATGCCCTGGAGTCCCCTGGCTGCGCTGAGCTGGGCGCTGGTGCTGAGGCTGCTGGCTTTGCTGTGGCCCCCTGGACGGGGTGAGGCGTGCAGCTGTGCGCCTGCGCACCCCCAGCAGCACTTCTGCCACTCGGCTCTAGGTGAGTCCATGGTCCTGAGGACCACAGCAGGGGTTGCCAGTAGGAAACGTGGTGTTGGGCAGAGCTTTAGACCCGGAGTCTGAGGGAAGGGGTGGAGCTCAGTTCATGTATGGGTGCCTCCTGTAACAGCTGATAAGTCAGAAATGGGTATTGCTTTATTGACCTTGGAAGTGCAAAGCCTGATTTGTAGAAGTATTCTATCACGGACCTCTCGAGTAGTTTTATCAGCTCAGCTTGGTAGGACCTAGCTGTCTCTGGAGCTATCAAGTAACTTCTAGAACTCCAGGATGCAAGGGGTGTTTGCATTATAACACCTGTCTCCCAGCCTGCAGTTGAGGTTGCCAAGGTGCCCCCACAGGACACATCTTTCTACCTTTGTCTTCCCTTGCCTGGATACCCTTCTTTCACAACTTTAAATTCCTGGCAACTACTATTCACCCTTCATTTTCTGAAGGCTTCTTGATTCTTTGCTGTTCCCTATTTGTGGTAGGTGCTTTTTTTTTTTTTTCTTTTTTAAATAAGGTATTCTCCATTAGATCAAGACTTCTACAGGGTGAGAGCCCTTTCGATGAGCCTTGTGCCTAGCGAAAGTTCAGGCAGAGAGGAAAATCCTTTTTTTTTTTTAAAGACTTTCCAGTGCTGGGGCTGTAGCTCAATGATAGAGCATTTGCCTGTCATGAATGTGGCTTTAGGTTCAGTCTTCAATACTGAAAAATAAAATAAGATACAGTTCTTGATTAGATGTAAAGAAATGAATCTCCTCAATGGAGAATTAGGACATTTACAAATTCAATGAACATTTGTTACTGTTACTTTTAGTGAGCTATGAGGTTCTAAGATGTATAGACAGATGAGTCCCACACCAACTGCTTTGAAGGGACTCCTACTCTTACTACAACCAGGGCTACGGAGAACTTGTGCTCTGGAAACCAATAGGTTAAAAGGCCAAAAGAATACAATGTGAGGACCTAATAGCCCTGAAGGGCTTAAAGCTGGCAACCACTGCAGAGTAAATTCCAAGTCCCTTCTCTCGAATGTGCCATACTGTGAAGAACCCAAAATACTTGAACCAAGAGTTTCCTGGACACTCAGAGGACCCCGGACCATCCAGATCTCAGATGGCATACTCCTACAGTGCTAAAGTTTCCCTTTTTCTGTTCAGTGATACGGGCCAAAATATCCAGTGAGAAGGTAGTCCCTGCCAGCAAAGACCCTGCTGACACTCAAAAACTGATCCGGTATGAAATCAAACAGATAAAGGTACATGAGGGCAGGACAAGGGCTGAACCATGATGGGCTGATGAAGGGATGGGGTTTGTGCTATGGGAGGGACGAACCTGGTAAGAGTCAGGCAATGGACTCTGGTTTCTTTATGAAGGTGCTGAAGTGAATATGAGCTGGTATGGGCTGGGCCCATGGGAACCAAATGATTATTCAGGATGGGGACTTGCTATCTATCCTGTCCTAGAGCTCTTCGTTCATGGGACCTCCCCATCTCCCTGGGATAAATCAAGGTGTAGACTTGAGTGAATGAATGAATGAATGAATGAATGAATGAATGCCAGCAAGGTCATCTGTGCACCAAGTCTGAATTTGAGCTTTGTTTAATGTTTGGATACAAATGAGCAGTTTCTAACCTGCTGCCATGCCTATTACACTCCTGACCCAGTGCTGCCCTTCTGTAACTGCCTTTTAGATGTTTAAAGGGTTCGAGAAGGCCAAGGATATTCAGTATGTCTACACGCCATTTGACTCTTCCCTCTGTGGTGTGAAGCTAGAAACCAACAGTCACAAGCAGTATCTTTTGACTGGTAAGTGAAGGGGCTAAACAGAGTTGTGATCATGACCATGGCCTTTTAGTTAGGAGGAACAGTGAACTCCCTTTCCATTCACAGGAGTCCCTGCTCTAGTGATCCTGGTCACCACTTCACTATGTTAAGGATAGGTTGCTCTACCAACCTAGTTCCATTGAAAGTTTTATGGTACACAATTTTTGGTATCTTGAACCCAAATACATCTCTGGGATGTGTTTTCTGAGTGTTTATCTTGCCCTGTGCATAAGCTTGACCCTAACAGTTCTACCTCCATGAACCTGGTGCTGGGCCAACCTCCTCCATACTGAACTGATTGGGACAGAAAAGTAAATCAGCCACCCATCCAATATCCCCAAGAATATAATCTTGGAATAAATGAATACAATACTGAAGTATTTTGGAATTCAGGAAAAGAGGTGCTGGTATGGTTGTGAACAAGCCGGGAAACTCCACTGTTTGAGTGGGCTCTACAATGGCCTACAAGGTGGAAAATAAAACCTGCAGCCCACAGGGAGAATAGGGAGGAGTTCTACTCTCTATCTATGGAGCCAGCAGATGACCATACTACAGGCCTTGGGTAGAAGAGTGGAGATTCGGGAGTAGGTCATAGTCTTCAATGAGCCCCTAGTCCAGACATGTCTCCTGAAGAGTGACAGGAACCAGAGGACACAATGAAAGGGGCTTCTTGGCCCCTAGTACCAAGTAGGACGTGGAACTGTGCTGCCCTAGGCAGCCTCTGCAGAGATGGGGCAAGCCACTGCACCCTCCAAGTTCCTTGTAAGCAGATCAGTCCCTTTACATCTCCCCATCCCTTTCCTGAGCACCCCCTTTGTGTTTCTCATTCTCACTGAGGCACTGAGGTCTGTCAGGGAAAAGAGAGCATGGGGTTTCTGTCCTCAAGGTCAGGAATAACCAAAGGTTGGGACATGCAAGAAAACATAACTCTATAAAACAATATCAATGCCCATGCGTTCAGGAGAAGGGATTGATTAGTAAAACCCTTCGTTGATAGGTTACACCATGACATTGTAGCCTTTTGTCATGTATCAGTGACATGGCATCTTGCTTCTTTCTCCTGTGAGCTGAAATGAACTACCTGTAGTGGCAGGGTGTGTGGCTGTCCTCCTGCCTTTGTGCAAGACAGTTCCAGTGTCCAGAGGCCCTTGCACTTGGTTGACAGTGGATTTCCACTCATCCCTTCAAGGCAGTGTCCTTTATCTACCCTCTTCTGCACTTTGTTCTTATATCTGGGAAATTATATTCTAGTAACCGATGCCTACTTTCTGTGTACCCTCCTAAAGGGCAGAGATACTGTCATTTGATTTCTGCATCTGGTACTAGGGCAAGTAGCTGCTTAGTGAATAAATGGTTGAGTGTCTAAGTTCTAGGAGTGGTGATGGATGGCTCTGAGGAAAAGATGTATTGAACAGATCTATGGGACCGGTGAAGTGATCCTGTGGTTAAGAGCATGGGCTGCTCTTTTGGAGGATTCAGTTCAATTCCTAGCACCCACATGGGGGTTCACAAGTTCTGTGCTGCTTAAGAGAAAGATCTGTGAAAGACAGAAGAAACTTGACAAGTTTGGGAGTTTTTAAAAGGCACTTTCCTATGGGGAAATACTCACCAATATACCTATCAATGGAGCAAGAGAGGCCAGTATGGATATTGGAAAGGAATGGACATCTTTTATGGGCCTACAACTGTATAAAGAACTCTATATACATTCTCTTGTTTAATCTCAGCAACCGCTTTACCATTCCCACCCTCCATCTAAAAGTTCCTGTGGCCTTCTTTAAGGTCAAGGCAGCTGGTACATAAAAGGAGATGTCTGCCCCTCTCTCCCTCCCTCCCTCCGCTAGGGATCTAGCTCAGGCCCTTTCGCAAGCTAAGCATGTGCTCAGTTACTCAGCTACATTCCCCAACCCTGCAGTCAGGCATTCTGTTGTTTGGTCTTTTACTTGTTCCTTTTGTGTGTTTCTCTGAGGAAGGGTCTTACTACATAGCACTGGCTGATCTACAGCCTTAATCCTTTTGCCTCAGTCTCCTGAGGGCTAAGGTTACAGGCATGTACCACCAGCTGTGACAAGCTGCAGTCAGATTTTAAATCCCACCTTCTTTCTGCTTCATGCTAAAGGAAAAGACCTTCAGCAGATCTCATAATTCTTCCCGGTATAGATACCATGCATACATAGTCTTTGCTTTAAAGGTTACAGGGATTCATCTGAGTCCTAAACTGTCACTTCTATCATAAAGCCATTTGAGACTGGAGTTTTCTCTCTGTTGTACAATGTGTGTTTAGTACACATAGGGCATAACTTCTGTGCGTGTGTATGTGTGTGTACGTGCATACACACAACAGAAATAAAAAAAAAGGCCATTACAAAAGTTGCTCTTCTGAGCTGTTTAATGACTGGGACTCCTGGGGCCCCTAAGCCATCCCTGATTTGACTCTTTTCTCTCTCTCCACAAAGGCCAGATTCTCAGTGATGGAAAAGTCTTCATCCATCTGTGCAACTACATTGAGCCCTGGGAGGACCTGTCCTTGGTGCAGAGGGAGAGCCTGAATCATCACTACCACCAGAACTGTGGCTGCCAAGTAAGGAGATGTCCATTTCTGAGGTTGCTTGTGGGTGAGGGACAAGGTTAGAGCCTTAGGGTCCTGACCTTCATGCATTCCACATATGTGTGTTTACTCACTTCCTACACTGACATTGTGCTGTGGAAGTTGGGGGTGGGAAAGAAGAGTCCATAGTACCTTACCTCAAAGTACTCGAGTTAAGTACTCTGGGACACCAGCAACCACATGTGGCAGACTGAAATGATACGAAACCACTATTTAAAGAAAATCTGAGCCAGGTGTGTGGTAACACTCCTGTAATCGCAGTACTTGAGAGGCTGGGGCAGGAAGGAGGATTCCAAATTTGATCCCAGCTTGGGCAACATAGTAAGATACTGTCTTTTAAAAACAAACAAACAAAACAAACAAACAACAACAACAAAAAAAAAAAACAAGGGGGGTACAAGAAAAGGGAGCACAGAAGGACAGAGTACTCTTCTAGGCCCTGTAATAATTTATTTATTTTCAAATTTTAATTTGTCTATAACAAATTTGGGAAGATTTTCATTTGACCATAAAGAAAGAATAGGGCCTATCAAGGCTGAGTCTACGTGACACCAGGGAGATAATACTGTTTACAAGGAGATAGGGAGAATAGCTCAGGAGGAAGCTTGGGACTGGGAAAAGCAAAAGTGGTTGAGATGGCCGTGAGAACACAGAAGTGTGAAAGGCAGCAACAGAGAGAGGACACTCTATTCACTTTGATATTGTGTGATCACGACTAGATCACCACTTGCTATGCAGTGCCATGTACCATCTCAGCCCCCAATGAGTGTCTCTGGACGGACTGGCTGCTGGAACGGAAGCTCTATGGGTACCAGGCCCAGCACTATGTCTGCATGAAGCATGTTGATGGCATCTGCAGCTGGTACCGAGGCCACCTACACCTCCGGAAGGAGTACGTTGACATCATCCAGCCCTAGTAGGGACCAGGAACCACATCCTTGGAAGCATTCTGAAGACCAAGCCAGTTCTCTGTGGTCCTTTGACCATCACCACCTGCTGTGTTGCTGCCAGATAATGGAAAATGACAAGTGGATGGCCTGGCCAGCAAATGGAGGCTGTGGGGCATGTGACAGCTTGTGTCTGCTGTTCACATCTCCAGCTCACAACTTGTCAAGGGTTGGAAAGGTATCTTATCTGCCTTGCCCTCAGCCCCTCTTCCCTGTCTCCCAAACCCTGTTAGTCTAGCTTATACCTATTACTGAGAGTTTTTATTCTGGCTTTGTTTAACTGGCTTTTCTTAGCTCATATGATAAGGGAGAAGCTGTGACTGACTGTCATAAAGTTGTACAACCTTGCGATGTGTGCTATGGTAGGTGGGCTGACTGTATCCTGAGTGGGCTGTTTGGCTGAAGTGAAAAGAACACACTAAAGCTCCAGATCTCCTACTCCCACTGTCTCAACTTAGCCTAATTCTCTGACACACTTTTATCTGCTTGAAGGACACAGTGGGAGCTGAACAGCCAGCCCGCTCTTCCTCTTGTCCTGCAAGTCCCCTGATACTTTTGCTGACAGAAGGTCTGGCCCAGTTGGCATACATCTCTGGAAAAGAAAACGTACATACTAGAACAAGCATTTTCCCTCCAGGTTAAATTTCTCTGTTGCCTTCTGTTGGTGTCTGGGGACTTCTCCTTTAGGTTGCTAATGTCTCTTTTCCTACTTTAGAACTTCCTTTTTAAACAAACAAACAAACAAAAAAGGTGAAACAACAAAGGTGCCCTCGTCACGATCTTCCTCATCGTGATCTTTTCCTGAGGCCAAGTTTCAGTAGCAGCTGAGAGGGAGATAATACAAGATGCTAGTGTGGAATACACCTTTCACTTGCTTCAAGCTTCTTCAAGCTGCTAGGTGTTACAGCAGGAGAAAGCCAGCTGTGACCCCAGAGTGTTTCTACCCTCCAGCTCAGTCCCCTTATCACTGTGCCAGGCCCTTGAAGGCTCCTCAGCACCTCTGAAAGTCTTCCTGGTTTGTCTACATGAAAAAAACACTAGCAATAGCCTCTCTGGTTTATTAAGTTGTAGAGCTCAATGTCCCCAAAACCTTTTCCTGGGAAGATGGTAGAGATTATCAGTTCTTTTTGACAGCTCAGGACCAGTTTTCATTTTTGATGTGTGGTCAACTGGTAAGCAGGGCCATCTGTGCTGTGCTGGGAGAAGGAGCTGGATTTAAATACAACGATGGAGATCTCTTTTGGAGGAAGAAGTGGGAGGGGACCAACTATGATCTCTGTCCCAGAACACAGCACTTGGAAGGCTCTGGCAGTGAGACTCCAAGTGGGGTCATCCAGTAAAAATCTACACCATGCTTGGGCAGGGGGTGGGGATGGAGAGGAAGATGCAAAGTAACCTCCAGGTTGCTCAATATGAAACATCCTCACAGCCTTCAATCAACCATTTATCTTTTCCTTCGAACTTCTGGGGGTGGACACAGAGGAGTAATAGGATTAACTCTGCCTTGTCACCATTTGGAGGTGGCCAAAGAAATACAAGCCTAGTGAAGAATGACAGAAGCAAGAGCTTTTATCTCAGAGGTTTTACACCTACCAGAAGGCTATTACCTGAGGAATCTCTTTGGAATTGTGTGTACACTGTATTAGATATCCTGGTCAAGGGCAGCTATGCTCACTTGGCATGGTTGGGAAATTGACATGTGGTGAGGGAATGTAACATGCCCAGTGACACATGGCAAAGCTAGAGCTACACTCAAAAATAATGAAACTCCAGACTGCTGGCTCACAGATTTGTTACTCTCTCACATTAAAATCCCTTTGTTTCTGCTTTTCTCTACTCTGTCCCCAGAATTGGAAAACAAAAAGCTGTTGGCTAGAATCTAGCTCCGTTGGCTCCTCTAAGCAGCTCCACAGCTACCTGACATGTTGGGCCTGAGGTGCTGAGGCTCTTGCCAGACCTCTAGAGTCACCATGTGGCTAAGGTAGAAACAGCAGAGTCAAAGCTCCACTTAGCCACCTACCATCTCTCGGTGATTGGGGTAGTATGTCTGCTCAATGAGTGGGAATTTCTCCCCTCCCAGTGTCTTGAAGATGGCCACCATCTGAGCAAACTGCAAAAGACAAGAAAGAATGTCAGTGTATCCTCAACTTCTGGAACAGACAAAACATCAATTCATCAAATTAAGTAGAGCATTTTCTCTGTAGAAGGCACTGTGTTAAACACACTGATGATACAGAGAAAGGAAAGGCGCATGCAGATTCCTCAAGGACGAACGCTTTAGTTGGGGAAGGCAAAGAGAAAGCTAGTATTCATGGAGGGCCTACTTCTGTTAATGATTTCCACCTAATCTTTTTTTCAAATTGACAAGGATGAGAAGAGGTAGGGAACTTCACTTGACTCCCAGAACTGGAGCAGGGAGCGCAGAGCACACGTGTAATCACAACACTCAGCGGAGGCAGGAGGATGATGTAGTCTCAGCTACAGAGTGAGCTCCAGGCCATTGTGTTGGGCGACATGGTAAAATCTTGTCTTGAGAAAAAAATTAATAATAGAACTGAAGAGATGTGAAGCAAGGATTGAAACTTGAGTCTCAGACTCCAAACACATGTCGTTCTGAGTAACAGAGTGAGATAAACCTGAAGGATAACACGCCAGGCAAATAAATAAAAACGCTGCCTTGTGTGCTATATGGACCCAGCAGAGTCTGCACAAGAGGTGTCATGAATGAGGCTGTTCTTCAGGAAGACTGGAGGGTCAGTGGGAAGACATATAGATCATCTTCCTGGCACGGACTTACTGGATTTATAAGGACTGACTTCACTTGACCCCTTTATATGTGGTAAGATGAGGACAAAACTAGGTTCAAATATTTAGCATTGGGGATGAAAGGCTGGATTGGTATACAGTCAGCCAGTACTCCTTGACCTTTGAAAAACAAAGAACCAAAAATCCCCTAAGAACAGAGAGGTCAGCTGCCCAAGGTCACATTCTCCAGCCAGGTTCACTGACAGATCCTTCATTCAATCCTTTAGTATCTACTTTTCCAATTCTACAGATTCTACAGAGGCAATGCTCTTCTCACAGGAAGCAGAGGACTTTCCTAGTCAGTCCACCTCCATCCCACAATGCCAAGCTCAGTGCATGGGCAGCAGGGGAAATCTAGCATCTTTTCTCTAGTGGCATCAGTTCAGGTTCTAAACCACTAATAGCCTGGTCAGCTACAAGGGAACAATGTTGGATCAAACCTGTCCTCCACTCATCAGGGACAGGAAAGCTAGGACCTTTTTACAAAGTTTAGGTCCCATTATCTGTAAGGGTATTAGTGTGTGTGTGTGTGTGTGTGTGTGTGTGTGTGTGTGTGTGTGTGTGCTAAGCCTGAGGGTTATTAGCAAACCAGAGCCTTCTGGTGAGCCTTAACTCAACAGTAGCCTTTGGACAAAAGGCCCATCCTTTCCAGACTCCCTTTAGATATGAGCAGAGAAGGGTCAGTTCCATCTGCTTCCCACACTGTGCATCAGAAAGAACATCATTTATTGTATTTCCCCCTAAACATCAAATCACGGTCAGTTTTTGGTAAAGATTCTATTAAAATGCAGGGAAACATGGGCCTTTGGGTGCTACAGCCTTCAGTAATATAGAACTAATAACCTTAGGGTTCTAAGACTTCCTTTAGTACTCAGTCATCATCAAATTAATGATGAAAGAGACCAGATAGAGTCCACACCAGGTCTCCCATTTTGCATGTGAGGAGACTGCGGCTGAAGCCTCAGAGCACGTGTGGTATGGAGGCCATACTGGGAGAATGCCCAGGTTCCTTTGTTCCTTGTCCACCGCATCCTTCATTGCCCTTCTCATCCATCAATTCTTCAGTTTGCTCTGACTATCCAACCTGACCCTCACCCTTTCCTTTACTCTACAATTCCTCCTCCTTCCCTGGACCTTCAGCCCTACCTGCCCACCTGGATCTGCGGGCTTCCATTTCTGCCCAGGTTTCTAAGGCTCTCCAGCATCCCCAGGGAGCTGATGCCAGTTCTGCCTAAAGACCTCTGTCCTGCTGCAGCCCACACTCTGGCTTGGCACCAAGACGTGGGGCCCTATCTTCCCTATGTGTGGGTGAGTTACACAGACAACCACACAGATGCCAGGAAGGCCTCCGGCAGACTCCCAGGGCCCTGGGACAGCCAAGACTAAAATGACAGCCAGTTCCCAGGCTTTAGTTGGGTCTCTGAGAGCTCACTCTACCCTCCCCAACTCCATTCCCTGTCTGATTAATGTACTGGGTTTGGCATCAAACCTCTAACTCCTTGGAAACTTAGATTAAGTCGCAAGTACACAGTTACCAATTAAACAAAGGTAATATCTGATAAGGGCTATTTCCTCTATGCCGACCAAAAAAAAAAAAAAAAAAAAGAATCTGAGAGCTGGTGTGTTGTTGGCAGTGAATAGAAGGATGCTTCTTTAAACCACTTATCTAATGACTCAAGGCAGAATTCATTGAAGAAATGGGGTTTCAGGCTCTATTTGAATAATATGTTTTCTCTCTCTTTCTTAGACTTTAAATGCTTTAGTTTAACCCAGGTCCATCAATCTCCAAGGTACCCAGAATACACCTGGAGCAATCAGGGATGGTGGCATTCTTGCTTTCTCTGAATGGTGTTTTCACTGGCAGAACTATTTCTTCTGAAAAGCCATGGCTGGCCTGGACAGTCTGGGGTACAGCAGAGTCATTACTCAGAGTCATTCCAGTGCAGAGCACAGCTCTCTCTAGCCCGCCTCACATCAAGAGCACCGACACTAAGAAGTTTAGGAAATGTGAGCCAGTGTTATATCAGAGGGGCATTCCACTCACTGTCATTAAATGTGTCCACGTCCACTGACAAGCTGAGAACAACATGTAAAATGTCATTTGTGTGGCAGCTGCTTAGTGAGACTACAGGAAGAACTTGGTATGTGGCCAACAAGCCCTGTTGTTCCCATGCAAGGCCAAAGGCAATGTGCTGGGACTGTGAATGGGTGAGAATGTGACCCCTCACCAGATCCCAGGTCTCATGAGGGAGGGATATCTTTGTTCCTCCCTTCTCTAGCCTCTGCCACAGTTTAGGAAAAGAAGCACTGGATCATTTTGTTTGGGAGGTCTCAATATCAGGGAACTATAATAATCATATTGGCAAAGTAATGGCATATATAGGATTAATTACATTGTGTAGACAAATGAGATGGTTTGTCACAGGGTTACATCATTAAATCACTCAGTTAAAGCTGATTCCAGCAGCATCACCCTGTGTAGCTATGAGAGAACCAAATTATGACAGGAAGTGGGGATGGGGTGGGTTAGAGCATATTTCAGGAGGAAGGTCACGTAACTGAGGAGAAATGGGCAGATCCCAGAAAAATATTTGATAGATACCTCATTGTGTTTTCTGAGATAGGCAGCACTCAAGTCACACCACTCTTTTAGCCCGTCTTTGCAGAACAGTAGGATTCCAGATGTCACAGGCCACACACAGGCAAAAGCTGCAAGTGAGCTCAGGAAGCTCTCAGACCTTGTCCACACCTCTTCCTCCTACACTGGAAGCTCTCAGACCTTGTCCACACCTCTTCCTCCTACACTGGAAGCTCTCAGACCTTGTCCACACCTCTTCCTCCTACACTGGAAGCTCTCAGACCTTGTCCACACCTCTTCCTCCTACACTGGAAGGTCTCTCTGGCAGCCAGAGAACAGGAAAGCTGCCCATTTGAGTGTAAAAAGACAGCAACGTCAAGAACAGAATCAGTGGGCCTGAGTGATTATAGAACACCCCTCCAGCTCCCAGAGTGAAGAGGTGTAAGGCTCTGAAACGTCACAATAAGCCTGGTGAACATTGGCAATCTAGTGTGTGTGAAATTTGATTTTTGAAAAACAAGAAGATGAAGAGGATACGATTAGAGGCGAGCATTTCCTTCCGTGAGGCCAGCCTGGGGCAGCAGAGCTAGCGAGGGAGTACCCAGGCATCCCGGTCCCTCATGCCTCATTCTGTCAATACTTTCTCAGCCTAATCATTTCCACAGCCCTCCAAGGTTTCTAGACTGACTGTGGAGGAGGGAATCAAGCCAGCTCTTCTTCACGTTGTGTGACAGGCAGTGCAACTTACAGAAATCTTGGCTCTGTAAGTTTGGCAAGTGACTTGATCCTTCCTGGGTCTTATTTCTCTGTACAAAGTGAAAATAATAATACCTCCCTGGTAAGCTTATCATGAAGATTAAATGAAATTACGTAGAATATCTTCAGAAGGTGGCACCATACAGAAAGAGGTTTTATGCTCCTCGCTTTCTTTTTCTCTCCCATGGTGGGTTAGGACTTGACTACCTCAAAGGAAACTTCCAGCTCACATTTACTGTCTGATTCATGCAAGTAGGTTGTTAAAACATAGGTAGAACTATCTCTAACATGAGTTGAATTTCTCTACTGGTGTTAGGCCTTTCCAATAGTTTACCCATTTTAAGAGGCAGGCAGTGTTACAACTGTAGCTCCTGATCAAGGAAAGACCTATATACATAAAGGGTTTTCATCACAGGATTTCTGCACAGCATGGTAGAAAAGTCAAAGGTCTGCTCTGCAGCAAAATCACACAGTCCATGACATCTGGTAATACGCTACTGTGATGGCCTGCCCCATCCAGACTCCCAGCTGACAAGCCTCTCGGATCTTCTCAGTCCGTGCTACTATTGGAGTGCTGGAGGTACTCTGGGGACATGCTTACCACCCACGGCTTGTCACAGAAGTTGTAAATAGACTCCAGAGAGTTGATGCTGGGGAGGCCTGCGTACTGCATGCCAATGACCAGGTGGCGGAAGTCTTCATTCTCTGCCATGCCAAATGCATGCTGTCGGATGAGCACAAAGTCTGGTCTGAAGGACCTGGTAAGAATACAGAGTCAAGTTTCCATTAACTAGCACCTCAAGTAACACATTTTCAAAGCCGAAGACAGAGAAGAGATGTCAGTGACCACCTAGTCCATGACCCATTAGTATTCCTTTCTGCATGTACCCATCCAGAACTATCACTACACTTTCCAAAGACCTGAGGACTATGCGTCTGAATCTCTCCCATTCCTTTAGACTAAATGCTATCTTTTCCTAGCATACAAATATGTGAAGGAGGTCCCCACACCTTAAGTGAAAGGGATTTCTCTCTGTCCTCATAGGGTAAGCATGGAAGTCTGAAGTGCCTGTGGTTCCAGAGCTGTGCTCCAATCAGGTCCTGGAAGACCACACTACTACCAGATCTCTGGCCTTAATGTCCTGTTCAATTTCTTAAAGCTGTTCCTTAAAATAGGCAATGCCCTCATCAGGCCCCAGGAGAGCAAGGAGCTAGGCTGGCTGAGGGCAGATGCCAAACTTCCCAATGTTATTCTTCCAAAACGGACGCTAGGGAGGGGTGCAAATATTTTTCGCAGAACTGAGGTTGAGCAACGGGGCTGCAGGAAACACTGAGAGGACGGAATGTTCCCATGCATGGGAAAGCTCTCCTGGTTTCACCTCTAGCCAGCAAAGCTCCTAGCTATAGCTGCTTTAGAAGACTAGGTTGCCTGTCTTCATGCCCTAGTGTCAGAGACCTTCCCAGAGAGGCAGTTTGAGGCAGCATCTGCCCCCAAGGCTCTGCAGCTCAGCATTTGACACCATGTACAATGACCTACCTGGTCCTCTGCCCAGGCTCCCATCCAATCCCCACCTACAGATCCAACCCAACCCAACTCAGAGATTGGCTCTAGTAGTGAGGGTTAAAGCGCTTTCCTCAGTCATTCAGAAACTTATTACCAAGATGGTATAACATCTGCTTAGGGTATTCTGACCTGATATGAGGCCTCAATACCCCTAATCAGGTCTTTCCTGTTGAACACTGAAGCCCAGCTGCATCCCTGACAGCAAATCCCAACCCTTTATTCCAGTTATGAGAATCGTTCGAGTTCCCTGTTGGCACCTGCCCTGGAGTCCTGCTGCTGTTCCTTCTGTCACCACCTGCTTGTGTGTGCATCTCTATGATGCATTACCTGCCTGGGTATGCATCTCCACAACATGTTCAACCCATGTCTCTCTGTTGTGGATCTACCTAAGTTTACCTCAAATCTGAATGGGCAGCTGCTTTACCTGTGTTCTTCTTCAGAATCCAGAATGGGCAGGCCCACTTTTCTACTGTTAGGTCTCAGACATACCCAGTCTGGTCTTTCCTGCCACTGACCCGGATTCTAGACTCCTAGGGGTCCAGGGTCTTGTGACTAAGGTGAGGTAAGAATGTTATTCTCTCCTAAAACTTGGAACTTATTTCTGAAAACCTAAAGTGATATTAAGCTTCTGGACAAACGGAAACCATTTCTCCCATCTGTAATTCTCATCCCCTCCAGAAAGCACCTCTCAGACCAGGGTGCTCATGCCAGCACCTGGTGTGGGGTGCTCAGGACCTGGTCATTTTCTTCCACCTACAATGTCTACTTCAATAGTAGATTTTCCTGTCAGACACATGAGTTGTTGGGAATGAGAAATAAAGACAGGATACAGAGATGAGCATCAAAAGAACAAGCTTTCAGTGCCGGACTTTGCTATCAACTCTGAAGAATCTAAGCAAATCAGCATAAATAGGAAAGTCAAGTGCTTTAAAATATTTTAAAAAGCAACAGGACCTGGTTTTCCAGGGATACCATTTGGAGAGATAAAGGCACAAACCAACCCTGACTTGAGGGTAGGTAACAGCCCTAAGAATCCAGTTACCTCTAAGTGAGTCTGTGAAACTTAAGGTTGCTCTCTACAATGCTAGACTAAGCTGCCTTTTCTAGCACTTCCATGTAACATATAGTGCAACTATCTCAAGTTGACTTGAAACCACCACATCAAGACAGAGGAGACAGCAACCCCAAGAACAGAAAGGCTCTTACCGGACAACCTTTGTGCCATTCCGAAGTACCTGCATGTCCACGGCGTAGGTTCCATCTGCATGGGCCACCAGGTTAAGCTCTGAGAATTCTGCCTGGAGAGTGACAGTACACAGTGAGTCTCAGTCCTGCACACAGCAGCAGCCATAGACCAAGCATCTATTTAGTTTCTCTGTTTTTCATATCCATTAGATTTCACCCACTACTCAAGGAAACCCTTTGAGTCAGGTACTAGAGAGAACCCTCCCCATCTATCAAAGGAGAAAATGGCAGCGTTACATGGCTTTTCTGAACAAACAGAACCTCTCACTGTGTCTTCTGATTCCCAGCTCAGCATCCCCTGCACCTCTCTGCAGAGACAGAATGTGACCAGGACAAGCATCTTCTTTCTTAGTCTCTGCTTGAAGTCCTGGGTTCTGGGTTAGGCTGCTGGGTTTCTGTCTCCCCTGTTCCTGACAGCATGTCAAACCCAGCATTGCCTTGCCTGGGTTTCTGGTTCTTCAGTCTACAACATATGGGTAGGTTTGTTTGTTTGTTTTTGTTTGTTGTTTTTTTTAATCAATCCAGACTATCTAACAAGTTGTTTTAAGAATGGAATACAGTCTGGGCATGGTGGTGTACTCCTTTAATCCTTGCTTTCTGGAATCAGAAGGTAGGCTGATCTTTGCAAGTCTAAATCAAGTTCCAAAACAGCCAGGGCCACTTAGAGAGATAATGTTGCAAAAATAAACAAATAACAGTAGTAATAGTATCCTATTATTCTGTAAATTCTAACACAGAGAGAAGGAAAAACTTGTTATTACTTAGAAAATATGTTATTTAAGCAGGCCATCTCCTCCCCACAAAGAACCTAATTTTCTATTACATGGAGCAAGAGGCAGAGGAAGGTAAACAAACAAACAAATAAACAAACAAACAGCCTTTCAAGCTCCCTGTAAAAACAATGGATTCCCTCTGAAGTGTACCCCTAGGGTCAAAGTAGGCAGACAATGAACCTAAAACATGTGTTCACTCAGAATCACACTGTCACCAACAGCATGGGGATAAGGTCAGTAGGCTAGGAAGACACTCCCCTTAGCTTCCTCATCTTGGAACCCTGCACTGCAAGAGACACTATTGAGAACCACACTGTTTGCCTCTGAACTGTTAAGTCAAGGAAATAAATGAAAAGCCCTATGCCAGGAGATGCACATTTGAGAACCCAGTGGGGGACTCTGGACAGTAAGAGATGGCTCACTCTGGGATGGTGGAGATCATGTGAGGCTTCATGTTGATTACCTGTTCCACCTTGATGTCATAATCTCCAAGGATTTTTTTGCCCCGAAAGCATTTGGCCCTAAAGAAAAGGAGAAGGGCACATGAATTAGTTTTGTGCAAGTGTGTGAACTCAGACATACAATCTCCTCAATAAGAGGACTACAGCAGATGGACCCCAGACTGAGAGTGGGGGGACTTGGGTTCAGGCTCTTGGTTTGCTACTGATTGCCATAATGCCCCAAGCAAGCCACTTCCTTTAAGCACCAATTTACCCACCTGCAAAATAATCCACAGTACCCTTTCACTTTCAACCTGTCATTTTATGATCTAATCTCCTGTATGACACAGCACACATACACACACACACACACACACACAGAGAGAGAGAGACAGAGACAGAGACAGAGACAGAGAGACAGGGTGAGAGAGTGTGTGTGTATGTCTAGAAATATGAATATCCTCCATATTGTTCTTGGTAAAGACTAGGCCAATCTTAAACACCTCTGATGTGTCCCTGTCTTCTAACCCTGTGTTTCACTCTATTTATAACTGTCATCAACCTGTACACTTTTAGGATTTAAAGAAGTTCCTATGGACAGGGTTGCATTTGGTTGAGTTTTTGGCTGAGAGGGTCCTGTGAAGATCCCCAGCCAACTAGGCTGATGCTAGGACAGATGGCTACTCTTCGCAGACAGACAGTGAGGTCCCATTGCAGAGGACATCCACACAGCTCATTGAACATGGAAAGGTTAATCGTGGAGCCTTCGCCCCTGTGTTCTTAGTGTCTTTGGTGCAGGAAGGTACTCTGTGGGTGACAGAAAGAGAATCATGAACGCCAACTGGACCACAAAACCTTTGACCTACAATCTGTCCTGCATGCAAGATGTTCTGGGGCAATCATGACACTGAACTTGTGGAAGTGGCCAACCAATGTCTAATTTAACTTAAGGCCCACTCCATGAGAGGGAGCACATGTCCAACACTGCTTGGATGGCCAAAAACCAGAGACTGGATATCCCAGAGACCTAGGGTAGAGCCAAACAAGATGTATCTTTAAAAAAAAAAAATCAATGAAATGATTCCTAATGGTATTCTGTTATATTCACAGATGCTTCCTCCAGCAGTAGATAGGAGTAGATGCAGAGACCCACAGCCAAACTTGAGGAGAAAGTCTAAATTAGATATCTCCATTGGGTCCCTACCCTTGGAGCTTGAGGAATCCCTGAAGAGGGGAGGGAAGATTATAGGAGTCAGAAGGAATGGAGGACACCAGGAACCACGGAATCAACTAAGCAGGGTTCATGGGGGCTCACAGGGACTGAAGTAGCAAGCACAGGCCTGCATGGGTCTGTACCAGGTCCTCTGTATATATGTTTTTGCTATTAGCTTGGTGTTTGTGTGGAACTCCTAACTGTGGGAGCGGGTGTGTCTCTGACTCTTTTGCCTGCTCTTTAGAGTCTTTTCCTCTGTTTAGTTGCCTCTCCAGCTTCAGTGTAAGGACTTTTGCCTTGCCTTTTTGTTTTGTTCTGTTTGGTTATTGTCTCTTGGAGGCCTGCTCTTTTGTGATGGGAGATGGAGGGGAAGCAGATATGGGGAAGAAGTGAGGTGAGAGAGCTGAGAGCTGGGAGGAGTGGAGGGGGGAGGGGACACAGTGGTTGGGATAAAGAGAGGAATCTTTCTTTCTTTTAAAGATGGAATCAGAACAGAATGAACGAGAGAGAGAGAGAGAGACAGACAGAGAGAGAGAGACAGAGAGAGAGAGGAGAGAGGAGAGAGAGATTGCTATTAATGCTTGATTTCTTCATATACATATCAGGAGAGCTGACAACCAAGGAAAACAGCTACAACCAAACATAAAACTCAGCCTGTATCACAGGGAAAACAAGTGATGCTGAGTTATGCAGTCCAGTGTCTTCCCAATCTGTCAGGTTGAGAGGAACTTCATCCTATGCATTAACGGCATCAGGCCTGTATGAGGAGACTACATTCTTGCACAGTTATATTTTCTCTTTCCTGCCTCTAATCTTCCTTCCCTCTATAAGATTTTTCTTCTCTGCTATTTTGGCTTTGTTCTCTGTTTGTAAAGATGGGCTGGGTACCTGCGCCTAGTAGACTAAATCATGCCTGCTTTTCCCCTGAGCTCTACATTCCCAACTGGCTTGTTCCATTGGAGGTTTTCTGAACCTCTTCTCAAAATAAAGGAATACACCAATATTTTATTTTGCATTGTGTTCTAGGAGCTGTATGCTAGTTGCTTATAAGAATATTTAATCCATAGCTGTCCCCTGAGAGGCTCTACCAGTGCCTGACAAATACAGAGGTGGATGCTCACAGCCATCCATTGGACTGAAAACAAGGTCCCCAATGAAGGAGCCAGAGAAAGGACTCAAGGAGCTGAAGGAGTTTGCAGCCCCATAGGAGGAACAACAATATGAACCAACTAGTACCCCCAGAGCTCCCAGGGACTAAACCACCAACCAAAGAGTATACATGGAGGGACCCATGGCTCCAGCTGCATACGTAGCAGAGGATGGCCTAGTCAGACATCAATGGGAGGAGAGGCCCTTGGTCCTTGGGTTCCATGCCCCTGTGTAGAAGAATGCCAGGGCCAGGAAGCAGGAGTGGGTGGGTTGGTGAGCAGGGGGAGGGAGAAGGGATAGGGGTTTTTGGAGGGGAAGCCAGGAAAGGGGTTAACATTTGAAATGTAAATAAAGAAATTATATAATTTTTAAAATGTTTGTTTGTTTGTTTGTTTTGAGACAGGGTTTCTCTTATAGCCCTGGCTGTCCTGGAACTCACTTTGCAGACCAGGCTGGCCTCAAACTCAGAAATCTGCTTGCCTCTGCCTCCCAAGTGCTGGGATTAAAGGCGTGTGCCACCACTGCCCGGCCTGTTTGTTTGTTTGTTTGTTTTAAAAGAATACTTAATCCTCATAATAACTGACCAGATAGGAAGAAAACTCTTTGAAACAAAAAAAAAAAAATTCAAAATTCTCAGGAAGAAAATGACATTTCCAAGGTCATTAGCATGTTAGTGGCACAGCCACACAGGACCCTGAGTGCAGTGCCCCATGCCACCCAGCACCATCTTCCTCTGCTGCTGTGTTCCTCCCGCTCTCCCACGCCATGGAAACTGACTTACCACATGTGCTGCACCAAGTTTTTTTTCCCATTTTTTTCTACTCAGAAGAGACTTAATGATGCTATAAGTACTTGTCCCACCACAAATACTTCCTTTCCTGGTTCCTGTCAACTTACTCAGGATAAGGCCAGGCTATTTCCTTTGCTCTATGGATTCTGGAACAGACCGTTCTAGGAAGTTGTCATTTGTGCTATCCAAGTCCCTGGCCACCCTGAAATTGCTCCTCTGAGGCACTGGGCCATCCTGGAGTTGGATCACTAAGTCCAACCCCCACCTCTGCCCTAATTCCTTCCTAAGTTTCACATCAGTTTGCTTCCAGGGCCCTGATCAACATTCATAGCTCAGCATGCCCCTGTAGCACATGCCACTCTCTTGACAGTTCTGTCTATGCATGGCACTGTCACTGCTCTGCAGATACTGGGCTCAGTCAGTCTTTGCTTATAATCATAAGCCGAACTAAAATAAATGACCAACAAGATGGCTTTTCTTTGGTTGTATGCCTGCACTGCTATCACAAATGCTCTCTTGATGCTTCCTCCTACCTTCAAGTCTCAAATAGCTTTTCTGTAAGATTAGTGTCAGAGACCTTCATTCCCTGTGAAGGTTAGCACTTTCAAAGGTTGTTCTTTGACATACTAGTTTCTCACAACTCTGTGAAGGAGCTAAGAGAGAATGCTTCCTGACCACTGGACTGCTGGGGAAACAGAAACCCCAAACAGTTCAACAGCATGCCGACTCACAGAAAACATCGTGAGTTAACTGAGAACTGAGGGTTTGCATCTAGATTCTACATGCTGCCAAGTTTTCTAACTTGCTCATTTATTTTGTGGGTTTTGAATAGTGATACTGGGGTATATTTATAGATCTTGGCTGGGATTATCTGCCACTTCCTGCACCTGCCCACTGACCAAGTTGGCTAATGGAACTATTTTCATGCCTTTCCTCCACCCCAACCTCGCAAGCTATCCTAATGCCTTTTCCTTAAGGTAATTTGTGCTGTTGGAAATCTCGGTTTGTGTTTCCTAGTTCAGGGTCACTGATTTTTTCCTGGCTAAGCTACAATGTTATCATCATAAAAGAGCCAAGATGGTAACAGACAAGGTGCAAACCCCTCTTCTAGAGGATGAACACATTGTTGAAGCAGCTGGGCCCTGGACCTTCTGATTAGTTTTCTAGAAATAATTTAATGGAATAAGTTCTATAACTTACTAGCAAATGACAGAAACACCTCCTGAACTTAAGGGGGTGCTAGCAGGAAGCAGTGTGCAAGGATCCAGAGGACAGATGCTCTGCAGCCTTGGCTGCACCCTTTCCTGGCTGGGTGGCCTTTGGAAAGAATCCTATATTTAAACAAATAATACCAAAGTTGTTTATATTGCTAAATTATTCAATCCATATTCAAAAACTACATAAAATGATAAAAATGTAAATGGTCCATTTTTCCATTCATCTCTTAACACATACAATCCCGCTGTCGTTTGCCAGCATGCCCTCCCAAGTAGGGTGGGGGTGTAAACATGACTGTGTGCTCTAAGCACACACATATGGCATCTTGCTACAAAAACTTTTTCGGGCCTTAATTTTCTCTCCAGAGTGTGTCTCAGTGATAGGCTTTTATGCACCCAGCAGTGGGATCCCTGTAACAGCTGCATGGAAGGCTCTCTCTATATGGTGGCTTAATGGATGTTTACTAGTGAGTAGATCTCCACATTCTTGGCTTTGCCTCACTGGTGCTACATGGTTTACATTTTAATATGTAGACATGGGAAATAATTTCTGTAGAATTCCTGATGCAAGAAATGGACACAGCTTCTTACAGAATTATCAAACTACTTCCCTCCTAACAAAGTTTGAAAGTTTGGAAATGTATTTCACCTACCTTGGTTTTCTCATACTATCCCTTACATAAGACGGCAACAGAGTAAGCACTTAGCATGGATTTCTGATTGACAATCTTATAAAATAATCCAGATTCATACCCTTGTGCTCAATCCTAAACAGAACCCAAGATGTACACCCTTGCAGCACAAACTAAAAATATCTGTATTGCCTGTGTTGTCAATTTCCCCCCATTGTAACATTTTCTTAATAAGCCTAGCAGCTGGGGATCCATGGGAGTTTAACAGCTTGCAGCTTCCTTAACGGGCCAGGTAATAAAACATCTCCCCTTATTACTAAAACGAGCAGAGGCGTCTAGATATAACTCTTGTTATTCAAGGAAAAGAATATCTTTAGTGGTGCATGATGGGGGAGGTGGGAGATGGCTTGCACCCAAAAGTTTGAGATTAACCTGGGCAACATATTAAGACTTTATCTCAAAACAAAAGAAAACAAAACAAATGTGGGTGGGGGAGCTAATGACAACTTAATAATTAGCAGTAAAGACTTGCTGAGAACCAAACACTAAATGCTTTATGTATTTTACCATATTTGATAATGTCTGGCATGCAGATGCTATGAAGAGAATTATGGGTATGAGAGTGAGATAAGAGATGGTAACAGATGTGTGTGAATATGGTCAGAACATATATCCATGTGTGAAAGTTTCATGCCAAAACCCATCATTACACATAACTAATATATACTCATAAAAATAAGTTTAAAAAAAGAAATGGTTGTACAAGCCTGCAATCCCACCAACAATGGAGGAGTGTTCCTCTTTCTCCACATCCACGCCAGCATCTGCTGTCACCTGAATTTTTGATCTTAGCCATTCTGACTGGTGTGAGGTGGAATCTCAGGGTTGTTTTGATTTGCATTTCCCTGATGATTAAGGATGCTGAACATTTTTTCAGGTGCTTCGCAGCCATTCGGTATTCCTCAGCTGAGAATTCTTTGTTTAGCTCTGAGCCCCATTTTTTAATGGGGTTATTTGATTTTCTGGAGTTCACCTTCTTGAGTTCTTTATATATATTGGATATTAGTCCTCTATCTGATTTAGGATAGGTAAAGATCCTTTCCCAATCTGTTGGTGGACTTTTTGTCTTATTGACAGTGTCTTTTGCCTTACAGAAGCTTTGCAATTTTATGAGGTCCCATTTGTCGATTCTCGATCTTACAGCACAAGCCATTGCTGTTCTATTCAGGAATTTTCCCCCTGTGCCCACTCCTCCATTGTTGATGGGATTGCAGGCTTGTACAACCACTCTGGAAATCAGTCTGGCGGTTCCTCAGAAAATTGGACATAGTACTGCCGGAGGATCCAGCAATACCTCTCCTGGGCACATATCCAGAAGATGCCCCAACTGGTAAGAAGGACACATGCTCCACTATCTTCATAGCAGCCTTATTTATAATAGCCAGAAGCTGGAAAGAACCCAGATGCCCCTCAACAGAGGAATGGATATAGAAAATGTGGTACATCTACACAATGGAGTACTACTCAGCTATTAAAAAGAATGAATTTATGAAATTCCTAGGCAAATGGATGGACCTGGAGGGCATCATCCTGAGTGAGGTAACACATTCACAAAGGAACTCACACAATATGTACTCACTGATAAGTGGATATTAGCCCCAAACCTAGGATTCCTAAGATATAAGATACAATTTGCTAAACACATGAAACTCAAGAAGAATGAAGACTGAAGTGTGGACACTATGCCCCTCCTTAGAATTAGGAACAAAACACCCATGGAAGGAGTTACAGAGACAAAGTTTTGAGCTGAGATGAAAGGATGGACCATGTAGAGACTGCCATATCCAGGGATCCACCCCATAATCAGCATCCAAACGCTGACACCATTGCATACACTAGCAAGATTTTATCGAAAGGACCCAGATGTAGCTGTCTCTTGTGAGACTATGCCGGGGCCTAGCAAACACAGAAGTGGATGCTCACAGTCAGCTAATGGATGGATCACAGGGCTCCCAATGGAGGAGCTAGAGAAAGTACCCAAGGAGCTAAAGGGATCTGCAACCCTATAGGTGGAACAACATTATGAACTAACCAGTACCCCGGAGCTCTTGACTCTAGCTGCATATGTATCAAAAGATGGCCTAGTCGGCCATCACTGGAAAGAGAGGCCCATTGGACACACAAACGTTATATGCCCCAGTACAGGGGAACGCCAGGGCCAAAAAGGGGGAGTGGGTGGGTAGGGGAGTGGGGGTGGGTGGGTATGGGGGACTTTTGGTATAGCATTGGAAATGTAAATGAGCTAAATACCTAATAAAAAATGGAAAAAAAAAAAAGAAATGGAATCTGATGGAAGTGTTTTGGGAGCTCTGAAACTCTATGGAAATGTGAATTACAGTTAGACAACAGCAGATATTGTTTATATTAATGTAACCAATGTGATTTCCTCATCTTCTGGACTATTACCATATGCGTTGTCTGCTCATGACACTTGGCTCAATGCAGGATCATCTAATACCACCTTTCAAAGGCAGTTGTCTAATAGTTGGATGCCTGCCCCACGGATACACTATCACTTCAGACCATCCCTTGTATAAATCCTGGATTTTCCAGAATCTTTCAGATTTAAAATATTTACTCCGTTCTGTTGTGTGACTGCATGTTCTGAACTTAGGACTGTACAATTATAATCACTATGTCTTAAATGTCCAAATTCTTCATCCATCTCTCAGTTAGAGGGCTCACAATCAGGAACTGCTTGGTCACTGAAGATGGTAGGAGTTCTGGTTTGTGGACAGCTAACATAGAAAACCAGAAGCCATTGTCACAACAAAAAGGACCCAGTCTGTCTCTGAAGGCCTACATGTCTCTCCTCATGTGCCAGTGCCAGACTATCAGGTTCTTTTGCCCATACCCTTGCACACAGGAAAACATGCTTTCAAACTCTATCTATAGGGGCCAAAAAGTAGCCTAATCTAAATCCTCCCCAAATGACTGACATTTGCACAAGAACCAAATTTCAAGCTGAACCGAACTGCTAATGAGGCATGGGTAGGCTCCAGAAGGCTCATAGAAAATCTCCTAGAGCTTTAGAAATAGCCAAGGATTTAATAGATGCCTAGCACTTGTCTAGACATTTATCTCCAACCAAGTGCTTGTTTCTGCTTCTCAGTGACTTGTTCTTTTGAAAAACTGGAAATACAGGATTCCTGTTTACACACACACACACACACACACACAGAGAGAGAGAGAGAGAGAGAGAGAGAGAGAGAGAGAGAGAGAGAGAGAGAGAGAGAGAAGAGGAAAGAAAGGTAAAATCCAGTCTGTGGGCCTGATCTGCTGAGTTTGTGAGTTCCTGCTGCCACCTACTGGAGAGTTGTGCCTTGCAGTTTTAGCTTACTGCTTGGTGACTCCCACAATCGCTATTCCTCCTGACTGTGGGGTGGGCCTTGCGAGCTTGAGGGTGCACTTCTTGCCTGACATGATCATGGTCCTGGGGCTCTATCCCTAGTACAACAAAAGAGTAGCACTAGGATTTTGTTGTTGTTTTAAATATTTCCTTCTTTCTTTAATTTTATTTATTGTAAGGCTGGGGTTGGGGTAGGGGGTCACATGTCCACAGCCTGCATGAGCAGGTCAGCGGTCTGTCATCCAGGTGAGTCAGTTCTGTCCTTCCTCCTTGGATTTTGAGGATCTGACTTTTGTCATCAAGTCTGATGGCAAGCACCTTTACCCACCGAGACATTAATTGTTTCTTCTAAAACACACACATCTGTAGAGAGCTCTCCCTAGAGAAATAACACTTTGCAATACACATACACACACACACACACACACAGATGCAAAAACAGTCATAGGGTGGGGCGTGGTGGCATGTCAGTAAATTCAGCAAGAACTTGCTAAGTAGCCAGAGGTAAGTGCGGGTGGGAGTGGTGGGGTGTTAGCAGTTGTCGGGTAGACAAAAACATCTACAGAAGACCAATATCAATGGGTGACTGCTAAGGTTCCTTACAGGTCTTAAGATTTAAAACTAACAATCACATTTCCACTTTTCAGTCTTCTCTTTACAAATATTTAAAATTTAAAGCACATAATCACAACAACTACATAAAAACAAAAGGTTCATATAACTCAGAAAGCTTTCTCAGACTTCCAGGCACATAAATGAGTTTCCTTTCACGGGTTAATGAGGAAACATAAACAACCATACAAAATGGTGGTGCAGGAAATAAGCAACAGAAGCACAAACAGGCACCATGGAAACTCAAATCAAAGAGCAGTTCCGGTTCCTCCATTAGAGAAGTAGGGATGAGCCTGGATGGGAAACCTCGGGAAGACACAGACTGAAGAACTGTGGAGGCAAAGGCGTGAGGAAGGCTCCAGATACTGCAGGAATGAATACAGCTCACTTTGGCTTAGCAGAGGAATGGACCCTCGTACATCAGGCGGAGTATGTGAAACTTAAGGGCCAGCTAAGATTGTGTGTGTGTGTGTGTGTGTGTGTGTGTGTGTGTGTGTGTGTATGTGTGTGTATGTGAGAGAGAGAGAGAGAGAGAGAGAGAGAGAGAGAGAGAGAGAGAGAGCGCAGCATACACAGCACTGAAAGAAGCCAGAAAGGAAGTTGAATGCTCAGCAGATGTGGCAGTTGTGAACAGCCTGATGTGGGTGCTGGGAACTGAAGTTCCACCCTCTGCAAGAGTAACAAGTACTCTTAACTACTGAGCCATTTCTCCAACCCCCAATTAAATATAAATATTATATGTATTGTATTATACTATATTATATATATTTATTCTTACTGCAGAAAATGTTAGCCTCAAAACTCACCACTGTTTTGTCAGGTCAGGCCTTCACATAGTTGTTCCTGGGACTATGGCTTAAGGTTGTTGGCTTATTGCTTGTTGGTAGACAGTGGCTGAGATAGCTCAGGCTGGCCTTGAACTCTTGATCTTCCTGCCTCTACTGAGTGCCAAGATATGACATTGGCACTGAAAACCAGGACTTAATGAAAGAAAGGGACACAGAACTCCACTGCAAATGTCCTGGAACAGAGACCACAAGTGAACCATAAGATAGTCAGGCTGGGCCTTATGTCAGTGAAGAGATTATTAACTCAAATTTGGATTTGGATAGAATGAATTTCTTTCAGTATATGGGAAAGTGCCTGTTGTGGGCATTTGATTTAGGAATAAGAAATTAAGAACAGGAAGACACTGGCATAGGCCTGAGTAAATGCAATGTTTGGGGGTTGGTTTTGTATCATTCATTCTGTGAGTCATTGGATCAAACACAGCAAGGATGGCACTGTTTAGATAGAGCAAGTGGACTGACAGCTTAGTCAACATTCATATAAATGATTTGGAAGAGAGTGCACGGGGAAACTGCCAAGTTTGCAGATGGCATTCAGTGTTCTCAGGGATTAAAATGCCAAGCTGATTAGGGGTAAACTGAACGAAGATGTGCACGTGGGCAGAAAAGTGGCAGAGGAGTTTTAATGTGACTAAGTGTAAGAAAACACATTTGGGGGGGGGGAGTCTCAGAATATTATTAACCACTGTTCAACCACAACCTGGTAAAGTAGCCCTAATGGCAGAAAATTATTCCCTCAAGATAATTCTGAGATGTCCTAGCAATAACAAAAAGACTGAGAGAAAAATGAAAAACTAATGCTATCAACAGCGAGCGTATTGGGAAGTCAGTACAGAAGGCTTCTCACTGCCCCACTCTGTCTTCTCAAGCTGTGGGATTTAGTGATACAGTGTACTATGCCTTGTATTCTATACCATCAACACTACGCAGGTAGATATAAAGAGAAAACCAGAATCCAATGCAATAGCTATGGTTTTAGGAAACTACAGTAGTAATCCTTCTTCAAACTGAAGGCCTGAGGATGGAGGGAGGAGAAAGACTGGATGGCTACACGTCACCCACCCTAACCTAAATTCATCCCCACGATATTTAGAGCCTCCTACAGCAAAGCCACCCAGATGTTACTGATTATATGGGGGAAATGAGTCTGAAATGAATTAACTGGCTTGCTTAAAATTATTAGTTGTGGGTGTCACAAGTTAACAAAATCAAAGGCTCTTTTGACGATCATGTTTAGAGCCGGGGCATCTCTGTCTGACAGGCTGTGTGCTACACATTTTTGTATATCCATTGCCTGTTCTACTGCTTGGCATAAAGCAAACACTCAGGAAATGTTTACAAAGTTATTGAATTGGCTTCAGATAAACACATGGATATTAATACCAGAGAGGGCAACCCGGCTCAACCTGACAGAGCTCTGAGCTTAAAAGCAACTGAGGATCTGCACTTAGTCCTTTTTTCCTGAGTTTATTCAATTCCTTCAAGTGATCTTCAGGAGGGTGTCAAGCCTGAGCTAGCAGATGAGACCCCTTAAGGAAAACATCAACTCCAAAGCTCTGAAAATAATGAATTTCCTAGTAAGCACTCAGTTGTGACTTCAGTTGGGAACAAATCAGTTTTCCTGAGCAGATTTTTCTGAAGATATCTATTTTGGGGAATAGTTAAATGATGCGGCCTTACAAGATAACAAGATTATCAAAATTAGGGGAAAAACCTCTCTGTGACTCGGGAGAGCACGTGATGGGAAGATTGGATGCATTTGCTTGTAATTATAGTGGAGCCACAGAACAGAATGCTTTGGAGTCATGGGACAGATTCTCTTTCCATGACTGGCTTACACAATTAAGCCAGTAATTTTCAAAAGATAGGGATGCATTTAATGTAAGATAAACAGGGCCCCTGACATTGAGAAACTCCAGGTTTGCCTCCCATGGAGGGTTACAAACCACACCAACAGTCACTGCCACTGTAGGCCACATTTCTATCCTTCAACAGCAATCTAGACACCAAGAACTGCCCTCCACCGTGACCCTACCACTTTATTTCAAACTCATGCCTGGCTGAGGGAACTAGGAGAATGCACCCTTCTCTTCGGGGGCTTGTGCGGGACACGCTTCTGTACCGGGGCACTTGGCTTGCAAAGCAGAGGAGGAGGCTTTCCAGTCACCACTGGCCCCATGAAAACCCTGCATAAGCATTCATATTGGCCCTTGCCTACCATCCAGTTATTCACCTATCACCTCCCAGTTACCACCACTGTGCCCCTGTCCTCTGCAAAGTCACACTGCCATCATCCTTTAAAGTTCCCATCTCTTCTTCCTACAGTAACTTTTTTTTTCTTTCTTTCTTCCTTCCTTCCTTCCTTCCTTCCTTTCTTTCTCTCTCTCTCTCTCTCTCTCTCTCTCTCTCTCTCTCTCTCTCTCTCTCTTTCTTTCTTCCTTCCTTCCTTTCTTTCTTACTTTCTTTTTATTTAAAAGCCTAATATGAGGACCTGGAGATATGGCCTGGTGGCTAAGAGAACAGGCTGCTCTTAGTTCCTCAACACCTAATAGCAGCTCACAACCATCTGTAGACCCAGTTCCAGAGGATCCGACACCTTTTTCTGACCTCTTCTGACACTGCATGCTCATGGTGCATAGACATACAGGCAGGCTAAACACCCATACACATGAAATAGTTTTTTATTTAAATAAAGCCTAATATGAAACCCATCCACTTGTCATTTTAAGTAGACATGAACTAGTGTCACTAGCTAAATTTCCACATATTTACCTCTGTAGTGACAATTTTGGAATTTTGGTTTCTTTAAAAATACAGAAATATTATAAGAATGTGTTTTCATTTTAATCCCAGGTGTGGGGACATGGGGCTGCTTCAGACTGTCCGAAGCAGTGGACCATAATTTGCCTCGTGCTTTAGCAGAAGTGTGATTTTACCAGCTGCAAATAGTTTCTGTGATTGTGTTACAATTGAAATTCTGGGAACTTTTCAGAGGGTATATAAATGCTAGAGCCCTAAGAGATGTGGTTGTTGGTTGATGGTCTCAGTTGTTAGTAGTCATGCTCAAAGAAGAAACAATAGGAAAGAAGCTAGATTTATGGATCTCTCCCCCCACTATCCTTCTTTCTCTCCTATCTGGTGATAGTGGCGAAACTGGGGGCTGGGGATAAAGGGTGTGAAAAAGAAGAACCTATGAAGTATAAAGACAGGCTACGTTCTCCTCCTTCCCGCCGTATCATGAGCCTCCTGAGAAGGATATGTGTTTCTCAAAGAGCTTACAAGTCCCATTGTTCAACAGCTCACCCTCACTCCTTTCTACTTTATGTGACTCATGCCTATGACAGATGATTTCATGTGTCAACTTGAGTAGGGTACTAGGTGCCCGGTTATTTGTTTAAACAGTATTTCTTAACACGTGAAAGTGGTTTTAGATCAGATTAGCATTTGAATCAGTAGACTAAGTAAAGCATATTGTCTTCTAACTCTCTCTCTCTCCCTCTCTGTGTGTGTGTATGTGTGTCTCTCTGTGTGTGTGTCTGTTAGACTGTCACCAAGTTGCTTCTAAACACAGGCTGAAACTTCTACTGGCGCACCAGTGTCTCCAGATTGCCAACTGCAAATCTGAGACCTTTTTAATCTCCATATGTATGTGAGCCAATTCTGTTTCCCACTGTGTGTGTGTGTGTATGTGTGTGTGTGTGAGAGAGAGAGAGAGAGACAGACAGACAGACAGAGACAGAGAGAGAGACAGAGACAGAGAGACAGAGATAAAAAGACACAGGTAAAGAACATTATAGCAAGAACTTTGCTGTTATGGGAATTGCTGTATTTATCTTATGCTCAGCTCAAACAAGTGTAAAAAATAAACATTTATAATGAACACTTACTCTAACATATGACAGGGCTGAATTCTAACTTAATTGGTTTTTATTTGCTTGTTTGTTTCTTTGTTTTTTGGAACATGGGGACAGGGCTTGTTGCTTCTTTGGAACAAACTTAGGGCCTTGTATGTGCTGGGCTAGCACTCTGCCATGAGGTACATCCCTAGCCCCTAATGTTCTATTTCAGGTATAAATTAACATAGCAGTTAATGAAAGGCTTGTAATTTTATTCTCATTATAACAAGAACACCATCTCCTCTCAGCTTTCTAAGAGAAGATTCTGCCTAGGGGCTTTTTAACTTCTAATAGCAGGCTCACAGAAAGGAAATGTTTGACTACTTCAAGATCTAACAATAGATCCTAGTCTAATAGCACACACCTGTCATCCCAGCATCAGGAGGCAGAGGCCAGAAAATCACAAATCTGAAGACAGTGTGAACGACATGACCCTAAAACAATATTACAGCAACAACAACAACAACACAGCATCAACAAGGCAGGTTGTTGCTCATCTTGCCCTGTGTTAAATTCCTATCCTGTTAGGAAAAACCTAACAGAGGCTGACCACGTTCCTTCCCACCCCTCTTTACAGCGAGAAGGTAATTCTCCCCAAAACCGGACACTAAAGTCGAACAGAGATCCTGATTACTTTCTGGAGCACTTGTGAAACAAGGACCGGGAAAGGCCTAGCATTGCAGAGCGCAGTGACGCTGGCTTTCTGTCGCTTCATGGGTGTGTTGCTTCTTAGGCTGCTGAATCACCAGGCCATGATTCACAGAGCAAATGCAAAGACGCAGGGTGCTCTCTCTCCCCATGCTCTACTCTCATTAGCAGAGGAGGCTCGAGCCTCCTTTCTCAGGCCAAGTGTAAGCTGCGGTGGCTGGCACTGTCAGCCCACTCACTCGCATAGCTCAGCAGAAACATTTTCATATCTCAAAGCAATAATGCTTTGGATTTCCAAATCCCAGCGCAGGTGGCACATTCCATTCCACAATTTTCCAGCTGGCATCACTTCGGGGGGAGATGCAGTCTTCACAACTGATGCTGGCAGGCTGGAAGGAGACCTGGCACTGTCCTGGAAGACATGTGCCATGGTGTCCCAGATGCACTTGAGTATAGCAACAGGAAAGAGAGACCATATTTAGGTGCCTTCTTCTCATCGTCACGGATGGAGAAACTGAAGCTTAGAGGAGAAAAGTGGACAAGATCGCACCATGGGAATCTTGTGGGAATGTTGGTATAATGGGAAATTCATGCCGGGGCCTGGTCTGGCTCTCTTCTTTGTCAATGTGTCTTTACTTCTAGCCACTGCTAATGATCCGAAACAATCCTCACACTCAACAAGCCCTGAAGAGAAGTTCTAAGAACCAACCCAATCCTGAAGACGTACCCCTTTTAGTCTTCGAACATATTTATTTGAAGAGGATTGTTTAGTACTGTTATAGTGAAACATATTCTATAAACTCTTTAAATATGATAATTCTCATTCATTTACTCTTTCAAAGAAGATCTACTAGATTGGGCACCTATTAAAGGCTCAACTGTCCACCAGGCATCAGATAAGGAAAGGTCTCACCTAGTTGTAACATAAGGACTAAAAAGGAAATGATGTTAGCAGAAGCACAGTGGAATCCTTACCCATGCACAGGCACTAGAGTATCTTAAGTACAATAAAGTCAATAATGGATAGTGTTTTACTACATATTTAGCATTGGTTTCTGAGTTAAGCACTTTATCCATCTTACTCGATTTTCATGTAAGAACTGATGAGGAAGGAGCACTACCCCTGAACTCACTTACTTCACAATGCTTCCAACACACAGCATTACTTAGAAAAACAAAAACCAAACCTTTAGCCAGGCCTAGTGGCATTCACCATCTCTGAACAAACTCTTTTGGTTCAAGGTTAGCCTGGTCTATGTAGTGAAACTGTGTCTCAAATAAACAAACAAATTCAACAATAATATCAACAAATGGAACTTTTAATGGGCATCCACTAGAAAGTCTCAGAACTTACTAGTAATTTTCTAAGATATTCACTTTCTAAGATATTTATGCTAGTTTTCCATTTATTTGATACTTTAAATAATTGATCATAACAATGCCCATTAATATTTGAACACACATTTCCAAGTAAACATGACTTCTAAAAGAGCCCATCGCTTTAAAAAGCTTACTTATGCATGCTAGTAGAGACAGCCAACTCCTTTATGTACAATCTGATACTTTTCTGACTAACAGGCAACTTTTATAACTGTTAATTTTCTTTTTTTTTTCTCACAGTGGCTTACAAAAGAAAAACATCCCAAACTTTAAGTTTTCATTAGTGTACATTAACTGAACAAAGTGGTGGGTTCACTATTGCATTTTCATGCTTGTATATAATGTACTTTGATCATATCTCCCCCCCATCCATTACTGTCCCATGTCTCCATTTTCAGCTCATACTGGACCCCCTTCCTTTTCTCAATGGTCTCTCTCTCATAGAATATTTGTTTTTCTAAGTCTGGCTTATCTTGTCCAATAGAATTTTTGTGCCATCTAGTTTCCTGCAAATTACACACTCATGTTCTTCTTTCTGGTCAAATAAAACCCCATTGAGTATATATACCACATTTTCTTTATCCACTGATGAATATCTAGGTTGATCTGATTAATAATACTGCCACTGTGTTTTGGATGAAATGCTCACCCCCCCATAAGCTCAGGGAGTGTCACTATTAGGAGGTGTGGCCTTATTGGAAGAAGTGTGTCACTGGGAGTGGACTTTGAGGTTTCAAGTATTCAAGCCAGGCTCAGTTTTTCTCTCTCTTCCTGCTGATCTGGATGTAAAACTCTCAGCTATCTCTCCAGCACCATGTCTGCCTGTGTGCCACCATGCTTCCCGCCATGATAATGGACCAAACCTCTGAACTATATATAAGTGAATTCCAACTAAATACTTTTCTTTGTAAGAGTTGCTTATAAACTCACTGTGTCTCTTCACAGCAATTGAAACCCTGACTTAGGACAGCCAGCAACCTAAATATATAGATATCTCTATTATGTGACTTAGATTCCTTCAAGCATCCTCAGGAATACAGCTGGATCATATGGTAGTTCTATGTTCAGTTGTTCTGAAGAACCCAGCTATTGATCTTCACAGTGGCTGGACTAATTCATATTACCCCTTGGCTGCACAGAGAATTCCTCCCTTTCCTTCTTAACCCTTACCACATCCTCACTGGCATTTGTTGTCGTATAGAACTTTTTCTTTCTTTCCTTTATTTTTTTTAAGGCAGGGTCTCACTTTGTATCTGAGGCTGATCTCAAACCTCCAATCCTTCTACCTTGGCCTCTGATGTTCTGAGATTTTAAGTGTGTGCCACCGAACAGACTGGCACTCAGCTTAGAAACTTGTGATCCTTCTACCGATGCCTCTTGAGACCTAGGATTACAGCTGTATGTCACAATACACAAATGTATAGAAATTTAAATTTGTCTTTATTTTATCTATCTTATTCAGATAAATATCTCAAACTCCTTATGTTCACTGGGGGAACTGCTGCTTAATAGATATATAGATTCAATTTTCTAAAACGAAAAATAGTTCTGAAGAGATCAGCTGTACAACAAAATAAATACATTTAACACTGCTATATACTTAAAATGATTAAGATTATAAATATACATGTATTTTATTAAAAGCTAATATATTTTATTAAAATCTGGAGAGATGGCTCAGTGGAGAGATGGCACTGACTGCTCTTCCAGTAGTCCCGAGTTCAATTCCCAGCAACAAAATGGTGCTCACAACTATCTGTAATGGGATCTGATGCCCTCTTCTGATATGTCTGAAGAGAGTGACAGTGTACTTACATACATAATAAATAAATCTTTAAAAAAAAGCTAGTTGTAATAATTGCTGCACCCTTTTAGTTAGGAGATAGATATTTCAAATAATTTTATTATCTATCATGTAATATCTCAGATATACACATATGATTTTTTTGTGTGTAGAGAACACAGAAAATAAGTGGTAAATGCTAACTGTAGTCCTGGGGGCTATGTCTTAGAAATTCATCTGAGTGGCAGTTTTCTTCATTGGTAAGTGAAGGGACTTGCTCAGACTTGAGGTGCTGACAATCCAGGAATTAAACAGTATGTATCATGTTAGTTCAGTATGTGATATTGAAAGGCATCCAGTACTGTTGACTAAGTGCTGCAATATGAACATATACTTCTCAAGGCCCTGATAAGCAGGCATGGTTATGGTTGCATGCAGGATATACATGTGGCAGTGGAGCAACAAAGCATCAGTGGCACAAGACTGAATGGCAGGATGGATGCAGCTCTTGGATTCCTAGTTTACCAATGACCAAGAGACTTGTTCCTGCAGACTAGACCTATAAAGCAAATTTGGGTGATGGAGAAGTAGCAGTCCTGACAGGATTCTCATAAAGTGAGATATCTTCAAGGATATTATTTATTCTCTAGGTTCTGGATTCCGTTCTTTTAAAGTTTTCCTAAACCATACATGACGTTAAAAATTTTCTTTTTTGTATCATCAACCTCACATGTGGCCAACGTCACTTGAAGGCCTCAATGGCTTACCTCTAATGTTTCCCTGTAGGAAACTTAGAACCAGGTCATCAAATCTACTTTAGTACAATGTGAAAAGAAAGAGCCACTAATGGGACTTATGGGACTAAGGCTTGTTTTCTCTTACTTTCAGACTGAGCTGAAATTTCCCATCATGAAACTTGCTGTTTGATTCTGGACCTATTGCATAATAAGACTACTCATCCTTGCTCTTACCCACACCCACCATTTGGGAACAGCAAACAGGCTCTTTGAGACTTCACTTCTTTAGGCTATGTTCTTTTAAGGCTATTTTTCTTTTCTCAAACATTCCTCACAGAGTTAAGGCTCTTCAGTCTAAGCCTGAAGTCTCCCATAATTGAAATTTAATGAAATTCTCTTCTGTGGTCAGGACAAACCTGAATAAGGCATCAAGTATTGGAAGTTGGATAAACCTGAGTTCTTATTCAGTACGACTTCCTCAGAGCAAATTATCACCTAGGGAAATAGTACTTTGGAGAAATGCAAGTCTGTTTATTTTTTGAAGTCTTGAATTGTAACCAGACTCAGCAGAAGATATTTAAGTTTATGAGATCATTGTATAGCTTGCCTTAAGGGGGGGGGGAGTGAAAGTTAACTAATTAGTATATAATTTCCAACCAGGTACACAGTTTCCTTCAAACTTCAGCCAATTACTTATCAAAATCAAATAAGCTTTAAGTGCTCAAAAATATTTAAAGAATGACAGAACATGGACTTGTCTGTCTACTCCCCGGCTTTATCAATCTTATTATGTCTCTTTATTTTCTTTTCAGATTTTTATAAAAGAAATACACCATTAAAACCCACTGTTTATATTTCTTGCACAAGAGACAATAATTTCAAGTTAATCTTGTCATTTCTCTCTCTATATTTTTAAAATTTTCTTACATGTGTCTGTACCTACAAACTGTATGTTGTACCTACTTGTCAGGGAACTTTGTATAAATATGTGTGAGTGGTATTTACTATTCTATGTCTGTCTTCCTTTCTCACACATGGCATGTATTCATGGAGTGACATAAAGCCCTGACTCATTTCTTCCTAACGTTTTAAACATATTCTAGTCTATCCTTACAACGATGGATATTAAAGCATCTTGGCCTGTTTTAGGTAAGTAATGTTGAGTTCATCTTTCTCAGCTTTTCTTTTCATACTTGTTTACTGATTAGGCTATTCATTTTATTTCTTTGTGGTAATTCTCAGTTCTGACACGTGCTTATCTGCTCACCTAGCGATCTTTAAGCAGCAGCTCTTCCCTCTCTAATCTTAGGATATTTAACATTTATCACTCCTCTCTCTCTCTCTCTCTCTCTCTCTCTCTCTCTCTCTCTCTCTCATCTCTTTTCTCTGACACATACTATCATTGCTGGATATTTTAGTCTTATCTTGTTTTTAAACTCTCTGAATGCACTGTTTTTGTTGTTTTATACTATAGTCAAGATTTTTCTGAGTTTTGTTGGTTTAGATCTTTGCATATTTACCAATTTCTTTGTTAACTATTGCTTTTTTCACGTTATTACTTCCTTTTGGATTTGCTTTCTGATAGTAACTGTTTATGTATTAATTTCAGAAATTACCTATGAAATGTCACTTTGGTGCCCTTATCTGTATCTATTATATTCCCATTCTTCAGTGAAGTAACTGAGCTACTGTGAAAGTTCTAGAGTGACTTCCTTTTTCTCTCAATATTCTGGCCTTGCATCACAGCCTAATTGTGATTCTGCACTGGGAGGTTTCTTTTGTCTTTGGGTGCTCTTGAGACTTCTCTTGACTTTGATAGTCTGTAACATGTCTAAATGTGGCCCTGTTGAATCCTTAAAACCTGATGTGCATCTTAGTACCTTGTATTGTTTTGGAAAAGTTTCAGCCATTGCTTCTGAATACTGTCTCCTTCCATTCTCTCTGTCCCTTCCTTCAAGAATTATGATTGAACATGCATTAAGATCCTTATTCTACCTTCCTTTTCTCTTAATCTTGCTTTATGGTGTTCTCCTCTTTTTATCACAATCCAGATTTGCCTTCTTGTTCACAATTCTGTCTGTCTTCACTAGTGTGTAACTTTCTCTTTTAAAAGCTGGGGACGTAACTCAGTGATAGTCTAGCATGCACAAGGTACTGGATTCAATCCCCAAAGCAGCAAAATTACAACAAAAGGAACAAACAAACAGGAAAAAACTATCTGTGCCTATATGCCAGGGCACATATGAAGCCTGCAGTTGACGTTGGGAGCCTTCCTTGACTGTTCTTCTATCTTAGTCACCAGGGCATCGTCTCTCCGCATTCCCAGAGATTGCCTAGATGGCTTTTCCCAAGAGCCACCTGGGGATTCCATCTCTGCCCTCTGAGGCTGGAATTACACATGAGCTGCGATGTTCACTCCAGATTTACATGGATTCTAGGGATCCAAACTTTCTGCTAAGATATAACTGAATGGGCATACTCTTTAGTTAAATATTGAACTTGTGGGACCTCAAATCACCCAGGCTGTATACACACAAGTGAAAATAGACTTTTGCTTATGAATTCTCAAAGGGAGATTTTTTTCCTATTAAGATCATGAGCCAATATATAGACATGTTTCTTATATAAACATAAATGAGAGTACTATTTTTCTAGCAATCATTTTATTAAAGGTCTCAGTTTTTTCAGATGCCCACTTTCCAAGCCTCCTGTCTTGTGACAACTCACGTCACCATCTTCTGTGTCTTGTACAAGTATTAAAAGCTAAGCCCCGAGGTTCCTAAGACAGAATATCCTCTTCTAATCTGACTATTCAGTCTGTCTTCATTTTCAGCCTCTGGATATGCTCTCACTTTCTTGCAAGCTCATTTGTGAATTTCAAAGAACATTATTTTTCATTTAGAGTTGTTAGAAGTCAATGGTGTAGGATTTTCAAGTTACTGAGTTTAAATGACCACCAGCAATAAAAAGTTTCTGAACTGAAGATAAGAAGCTTAATTCAAAAAGCATTTATTGGTTGGTCACTTACTGTGATGATAAAATTTTATATATCTATTTGTCTAGGCTATGGTTCTCAATTACATTGTTAAACATTTTAACAACATCTTCACTCTAGATGTTGCTGTGAAGGTATTTTGTAGATGTGATTAGTATTTACAATCAGCTGACAGTAAATAGAGGAGTTACCTAGGAATGTGGATGAGAATCATCTAATTAGTTAAAGGTACTAATAAAAAAATCATGTTTCTCAGAGAAGAGAGACTTCTACTGTATGTTTGGAACAGGAAACCCCACCTAAATTCCCAGCCTGATAGTATATCCTAGAGAGTTCAGGCTTTTCTGCGGTACAAACACGAGCATCTAGCTTACAGCCTTCTGCACAGATTTTGGATTTGCCAACCCCCATAACCAAGAGAGTCTGTCTGTCTACCTACCTACCTATCCATCCATCCATCCATCCATCCTATTGTGTCTGTCTCAGGAACCTTGACTAATGCACTTACTATGAACATGTCCTTAAGGAGAACAAATAGACTATTATCTTTCATATCTCTATGCTCATGGGGATTTTAATCTACTGGCAGACAACTATTAAACTGAATATAACTCAAAACCCAATAGTAAAAATTATTCATTCATATCTTACATATTTATTAAGCATCAACCATGAATGAGATGTTTCTGGATGGTAAAGATACAGAGCAAGGCACAGGTTATCTCTTTGGGAACACTGAATAGTTTGGTACACGGATAAAACACAGGGTGTGCACTGGATCATGAGAGGAATCTAACCAAGCTTAGGGAGTGGAGGACAACTTGAGAAGCAAAGCCTAAGCCCATCCTAAATTTAAATAGGACTGAGCCACACAAAAGTAAAGGAAAAGAGTAGAGCAAGACATTCTGGGCCAACAGCCTAGGGAAGGGCACAAAAACATGAAACAACGAGGCATAAACAAAGATGCTATGCATAAAACACTAGAAGGAAAACAATGGAAGACAAAACCTACAAAGTTAAGCAAACACCAGAGGGAGATTGCTTAAGATTGGAAATTGAGATTTCCTGAAAGAAGTGGGATATAAACTTGATCTGGAAAGATGCATACGGTTTGAAGATGCAAGAAGGAGGAGAAAAGGGCAGAGGACAGAGTGCCTAGGAGAAAGCACAGGGTGCAGGACTCAAGACACCAGGGACAAAAACAATGAGACCACAGAGAGCTCTGAATGATGGACGACTCTCAGAATACAGGCTGGAATTATTTCCCTCAGGGAGTGGCTGGGGGCCTACAGAAAACAGAAGGCAATGAGGAAACTGCGGTTATAAACACCTACCACCTACAAGGGCTTGGAAGGTCCCGAAAACACACCTGGCCATGGTATTCAGCTTGTTCTGAAAGACACAGCCAGACTGGCCAAGGGACAGGAAACATCTGTGCCACCGTGACCTGTCTGAATCCGCTCTCTCCCTATCCTTCTTGGCACCACAAAAACTGGGAACAGAACAAAGGCTGAGGCAAGCCCCGGCCTGGGTCCCAGAGAAAAACAATAACAAGAGGGGGCCAACCTGATCTTCTACAAGGGAAGGAGAGGTAGGACCCTGTCAGATTTCATCAAGAGGAATACAATAAAAGACCCATTGTTCCTGCTTCCTCCCCTTGGGAAATGAAGCTCCAAGCAGTAAATTGTGGTTAGGAGAGGACTGACCTGGAAAGGAAAGCTGAGTTCTGGTCCAGGTTGCGCTGCTAGCATCGCGTTTGCACTGGGCACACTGTCTCACTTCTCTAGGCTTCTGTTTTCCCATTTGTACTGGGAAGGAGTTAAGAAGACTCAGAGCTCTCAAACCATGTTCTGTGGTGCCTGGATTATTCCTAACTTTTTTCAACCACAGCAGCTCCATTTTTATATACGGGGTTGTATCTGGGTGGAGGGCATTGTTTTAAAATGTGAGCCCCCTTGCACTTTTCAGCATCAGGCTTCTGTGACTATGGTGAGGTCAGCAGATTGACTGCACAGGAGCTCAGACAGAGCAGAGGCAGGCACGAGGTTAGAAGAGAAGCAAGGCAGGGAAAAACACCAGACAGCAGGACACAAGTCAATGAGTTCAGACAGCCTGAAAGTGTCTGCAGAAAGGGGTGCTGGGAAAAGCAAGCAAGCAAACAAACAGCAGAATGGGTTTAAAATTCTGCCCAAACCCTTTTTTTTGTCACTAAAAAAATAACAAAAACGAAAAACAATGAAAGTTGCCTTGATTGCAACATCAGAGAGAAAAAAGCTACTGTTGAGGTGGGCAAACAGAGCCAGTGAGGTATCCAAAAATAACTCATTCATTTGTTCAGTTGTTAAAAGCTCACCAAGTTTCTGCTAGAGGTCACAGACCCCAGGCTAAATGGGTGATGTTGCAGAAATGAGGAAATCCCCATCCCTGTCCTTACGGAACATGGTTAGAAAAACAGAGCTGAATGCTTACAGAGAAGAAGAGGCGCAGGACAGAAAACAGCTGCTGATTTCAAACAGCTGAAAGAGAAGACAAACAGCAGATGTATGCATAAGCCAAACCAAAGGGAAGGGAAAAACTGTCTTCAGGGCAGAAAGATAGGAAATAGGCAGACCCACTGAAAGAAAATAATGAGGGCAGGAATGAAGGTTAGAAAGACAGACTGGAGAGGGGCATAAGCGGAGACTGTGGAAGGCTCCACTTTCTAACACAGCACTCCTCAGCGTGGGGGCTCCTTAGCACTTGTAATCAGCTAGTGTCGACAATGTGCTATGAGGAATATACACACCTAATTCTGGAAAATCAGCATGAAAAAGAATGTAAAATATTTTATTAGAAACCTGCATCAGCCTGATATGGTGGTGGCTTTATTATTTAATTTGTCTTGTTGCTGTGACAAGAGCAATGGAAGGAAGGAAGGGTATATTTTGGCTCACAGTTTCAGGGTAACCCATCCTGGAGGGAGGAGCTTAATGCAGCCACACTGATGAACACTCTGCTCCCTCTCTCCTTTATATTCAGCCCTGGACCTCCAGCCTGTGAAATGGTGCTGCCCACAGTGAGTGTGGGTCTTCCCACCTCAGTCAACCTCATCTAGAGATCCTTTGCAGATGTGCCTAGAAGTTCGTTTCTATGGTGACTCTAAACCCTAATAAGCTGACAACCATCACAGAAGCAGAAGACTGCAATCTTACTACTCAAGAGACAGAAGCAGGAGGAATGCGAATTTGAGCCCAGATTGGGGTATAAAGAAGTTTTATATTAATTAAATGTTAAGAAATGGTTTGAGCATAATGTGTTAAACACAATAAATTATTAATTTTCCCTGGTTTTCTGTGACTACTTGAAAATTTTTTTGCTTGCAATTTGTATTATATTTTTATTAGAGAATGCCTTATTAAATTTTTGTCAGACCCCAAAATTAAGACGGTATATTGCTATATATTATATGTATATTAGGATAAGATATGAATACACGAACTATATGTGGTGATACATGCCAGTAATCCCAGCACTTGGGAGGTCAAAGCTAGAGGATTGTGAACTCGTGGTCAGTTTGAGTTACTAAGCAAGTCTCTGCTGATAAATAAGTAAAGAGATAAAAACCCAAACCTCCTTATATCCTGCAAAAATAGGGCCAAAAATGTATCCATTATGTTAACAGTCCTATGGGAAGCAAGGCAGACTAAAGCGGGATAAAATGCAAGAGAAATTGATATTTTGTGGCTGAACGACAAACAGCTGTTGATCACAGTGTGGGAAAATTCCACAGGTGGTTCTTCTCTCTGTGTCTGTGTTCCCACATTAAAATGAGACATTGTCACTTTCCATCTGTCTGTATGTGTGTTTTCAAAGCTCCCTCATAGCGTATCTTACTTGAACTTAGAGGTGTAGGCAGGTCAAGAGCATTGCACTTATTTTCATTTTCTTTTCTTTTCATTTAGATAAGTGAATTAAAGAAAAATAAATTCATTCACAAATGGCCTTTGGATCTGATTCTCCAGTGTTGGTTCACTGCCCTTGTCTCACTTCATGCTGCCTCCCCTACACAAATGTCACTCGTTTGAAATGGAGTCTTGCTGTTTATTCTGCTCTTGCCGCATACAGTCCAGCTCCCTAACAAGAACAGGTTTTGTGAGTGCACTATACATCACGTCCAAAACACTTCACGTTGTCAAAACTCAGGCAAAACTGTGGCACAGGAGGACACAACAGGAAGGTACAGGAATCCCCATTTCTAACTCATTCCAGACCATCTACGTCCTGTTTCTGGAGATACTGCCACAACTTCAAGGCAGGAAGGACAAAAGATAGGAAATGCAGTCATGGGAGAGAAGTCTGGAGCCTGACAATTTGCAGCGCAGCCTCTAGGCAAATGGTTTAGCAGGTTATATAATAGACTCTGGCAGTGACTACTCCTACCTTCCAGACTTCTTGGATCCATTTCCAGATGCAATTAAGGATGGTGGGCTGGTACTGAGCAAGCACTCTGCCTCCCTGGGCCTTTCTAAACAATGAGTGACAAGATCTTATATGGGCCCAAATCCAGAGTGATGTAGCAAGTCATTTCCAAGATTTTAAGGCCAGTTTTAGATAAGTTATGTCTTTTCCTGGTGCAATATTGGGGACAAATCTACCTAGCTTAGGGTCTAACCTAAAGCACCTGGCAAAGCTGTCACTCAGTAAACATGTTAAATGACTACTCAGCCATCACTAGGAGACTGGTAAGCTCTCACTAGGAAGAACCAGGTCAAATGACCTTTGTAAGTAGGGAGAAATAACAGTAATGGTGCCATTTTACGCGAGTCTCTTACATATCTAGGGCAGTAGAGAAAGACTGCTTTTATGTACGTTCCACCCTGTGTGTCTACAGAAAACTTCCTGGATAACTTTGACACTGAATGCCCTTTGCTTAGCCCCAAGATTAGATTCCATTCAAGAATGCTCAAGAACTTAGCCTACAGCAACATTTGCAATCAGTAAAGAGGGACCCTCTAGACTATGGAGAAGGATAGCTACTTAAAGCCTCTTCCCTTCCTTCTCAAACACATAGAGCTCACTTTGGGCTCTAAGGTCCTGTGAGACTAGAAAGTAATGGAAGAATGGTAGCTATGGACACCACATCCGAAACAGTGACCTTTCCACCTCCAAAGAAATGGATCTCTAGCAAAAAGTCCATTTGCTACCTGCCATTCACAAAGCCAGGAGAGGCCAAAGTCGCTGTATGGTGTGAGTGTGTGTGTGTGTGTGTGTGTGTGTGTGTTCCCTATCTCTGTCTCCATCCCTCTCTCCTTCTCTCTCTCCCTCCCTTTGTTATAGATTTGAGTATGGGTTTATTGAGGATGGAAGTGGGCAAACACAGAATGTTTTTGAAGGCCTGAGGACAATCTTTTGTTTGAGACAAGGTCTCTAAATGGCCTGGAACTTTGCACATAGGCTTCGCTAGGTGTGTGGCAAACTTCCAGGAATCCACCTGCATCTGCTTTCCATCTTCCTGCTGCTGGGATTACAAGTATGTGCCACCGTATCTCTTACATGGATTCCTGGGATCCTAACTCAGGACATTGCTTGCAAGGCAGGTGTTTTACAAGCTGAGCCATTTCGCTGTCCTCTGTCCTCTTGTTACCTTTCTCCCTTCCCTCTTCCAACATTTCCTGTTCTCTCCCAACTTTTCTTTGATCATGCTCTCCCTTTTTATTAGCAGTCTGAAACTCAGCAATATCAGAAAAATCACTACTTTTAAGTCCAGAAATTTGATTAAGAAAGAGTTTTCATTTCTTTTCTCAGGAGTTCAACAACATCCACAATTTTTGCTGTCTGGAGGCTATGAGTTCATTACTGCCAGTCTTTGATTTATCTAGGTCATTTCCCTCAAAAGAGCTGATATATAGTCCTAGGAATCAGCTTGTAGGCTCAGTCTCTTTTCTGGTTATCATTAACCCTCTGATCCTGCTCAGTGACTCATTCAGGGTTCTAACTCTCTCTGCTAAAAAATACTTCGTTAAAAGTACTCACCTAAAAGTGAAATCGAACCTGAATTCAATGAATTCTTTTAGACAGTTATTGGGTTGTTTCTTTTAACATAACAATATCTATTATATGGTCAAATAGGTTATCAAATGAACACACAAACAAGTAAATAAAATGAAATGAACAGGAGGAATAAAAGGTTAAAGGGGTATCTGAAGCTTGGAATGTTTCATCTGTTATGTGGTACAAAATTCATATTAGTAACAGACAATTTTCTTGGTGCTTGTTGTAGATAAAGCAAACAATAGTCCACAGCTATGTAGGTTGAAAAGTCCTCACGTGACAACTGAGGACAGATTAAGCACTCTCTTCTAAGAAAAGGTCGCTTTTACTTCCAGGGTTAGGCTCAGAAGCATGTCGCTGGCTGTCCACGCAGCAGACTTGGGATGGGGACAGAGTTTTGGGTTTTTTTTTTTTCAATTATTATAAAGAACTGGTTTTGAAAGTTCATTTGTTTGATAAATTGGCTTAAAGTACTCCAGGTCCAAATTCTACCACTGAGCAACAGTTTGACCTTGTACTCATACTTGATGTGACATTTCTTCTAGAATGTAGTTCTCCTGTTTCACAAACTTTCTGTAAAAATGCCTTTATTCAAATTAACATTAGATTATTCTTTGGAATGAAAAACAAGACCCCAGACAAGTAGCATAGTCTCAGCCTCTCTCTCTTTCTCTCTCTCTCTCTCTCTCTCTCTCACACACACACACACACATACACACACATATGCACACAAACTAAAAATAAATCTTAAAAACAAATAGATTAACAGCTTTGTATCTGTGTTTTAAACATTTTGAAAGCACAGAATATATATTACGAGGACAAGCATTCATCATGAACAGAATTAAAACAAATTTAAGTAGCCCATGTCACAATGTAGTTAACAAGGTGATTAAACAATGCTGAATAAGAAAATGAATTGTCAGGTGGTGGTGGCACACACCTTTAATCCCAGCACTTGGGAGGCAGAGGCAGGTGGATTTCTGAATTCGAGGCCAGCCTGGTCTACAGAGTGAGTTCCAGGACAGCCAAGGCTATACAGAGAAACCCCCTGTTTCAAAAAACCAAAAAAAAAAAAAAAAAAAAAAAAAAAAAAAAAAAAAGGAAAAGAAGAGAAAAGAGAAAATGAATTAATCAGCTATGACTACAGAGTTCCTGGGAGTGGCCTCAGAGACAAAGCAGAGTTGATCTGGGAAGTGAGGTAGCAGTGGCAGACACACTTTGCTGTGGTTTCAGACTTCAAGGAGGGCTGAGTACCATTCTAGGCTCAGCACATACCCAGGAAGTCCCATCCTCAACTTACACCGACCTTGGGCTTTTCAGTGTTAAACGCTGCTTCTTCATGTCCTGGAGATACTAATATAATTCTACCACCTGGGGCTCTTTTCCAGGGGTCTCTCCCAACGACCTGGGTGTTGGGGTCCAGGAGTCGCCTCACAAGCCACACAAACACCAATCTCAGTCAGGGATAGTTTATTGAGCATATGTTGCCAGGACTAATCAATCAAAACCAGGGTAAAGGCTCCGAGTTGAACAATGACATTGAGGTAAGATACAACAGGGCTTTGTTTGTTTGTTTGTTTATTATGTATGAGTACATTGTAGCTGTCTTCAGACACACCAGAAGAGAGCATCAGATCCCATTACAGATGGTTGTGAGCCACCATATGGTTGCTGGGAATTGAACTCAGGATCTCTGGAAGAGCAGTCAGTGCTCTTAACTGCTAAGCCATCTCTCCAGCCTCTCTACAGGGATTTTTAAGCCTGAGATGTACAAACACCTGTGCTAAGTTATCCTACCAACAGGATTTAGGGATAGGGGATTTCCTTAGGAACATGCCTTTGTTGTAGATTTACTCATGTTCCTATTGGTTGGGGTATTCACCTGTGGCAGAGGATGTGCCTTGTTTAACATTCATGTCTTAACTTGTCAATCAGGATGGTACTTGTCTAACATTCACGTCTTAACTTGCCATCCAGGACGTCAGTTACCCATGTACATGCCTCTTTCTGACAAGTATGATGTCAGTTCCCAGGGTGGTCTTGGGAACTTCAATTTTACTCAACCTTCTACTCAAAATGGAAGTCATTTCAAATAGTTTCTAATATTGATGCAGATGTCTCTCTTATGTTGGGGTCTATCCCAGGTGCAGCTTATAAGAGCAGTAACATAGTAAGTAGCCCATATACAGGAGCAGAAAGTGCTGCTGGGTGTTGGTTCAGGTCCAAGCTTATTGTGGCTAACTATATGAAGCAGTTCTAACTGACTTCTGTTGTGATTGGTTTCTAATAGCACAGAATATAAAAGAATATGCAATCAACCTGGGCACGAGAAAGTTTCTTAGTAACAACAGTAACAACCTATAAGAAAGTTTCCTTGTAACACTAGCAACAGCACAAAATGGTAGATTAGACAGGTAACAGTTACCTAGGCCTTAACACCAGATTCCAATTCACTATGCTAGTCACCATGTTCCTTCTCAAGCCATGTAATACATGTGGATCCCTAAATTAGATGTCACAGTACAATGACATCTCTGATGTTTTAACGTAGAACAGGAGTCAGTGTCCTCAGAGATGGAAGACTGAATGCAGTGAACTGATGGTTCAGGAGTTCCAGATTCCTCAACCCACTAGCCAGGTCCAGTAGATATCTAGTAGATCCTAGTATCAGACTAGGCTGATAGAGTGAACAAAATATTGATACCAAAAATACGTGTAGGGGCTGGATAAATGGCTCGTTCAGTGGTTAACAATACTTGTTCTTGCAAAGAACCTGGGCTCAATTTCCAACACTCATGTGGAAGTTCACAACGATCCACAACTATAGTTCCAGGGGATCTGATGTCTACTTCTGACTTTCAAGGGTACATGGTGCACAGATAAACATAAAAGCAAAACACTAGTGTACATAACATAAATAAATCTTTCTTTAAAATTGGTCTCTTTGAGATGAGATCTCTCTATTATGCAGTTCTGGGTGTTCTGGAACTCTCTATGCAGACTGGGCTAGCTGCAAACTCAACAGAGATCCATCTGCCTCAACCTCCAGAGTACTGGGACCAAAGGATTATATCACCACAGCCAGCAAAAAAAATTGTTAAAATTTTTAAAGAAAGTGTAATGTTTTGGGGTCAAAAGTCTTATTTAACTTAAAGAAAAATATGGAAGGAGTTACAGAGACAAAGTTCAGAGCAGAGCCTGAAGGCAGGACCATCCAGAGACTGCCCTAACCGGGGATCCATCAACCCAAATACCATCAATACAACCACCAAGCCCAGACACTATTGCATATGCCAGAAAGATTTTGCTGACAGGACCCTGATATAGCTCTCTCTTGTGAGTCTATGCCAGTCACTGCCTGGCAAATACAGAAGTGGATGCTCACAGTCATCTATTGGATGGAACACAGGGCCCCTAATGAAGGAGCTAGAGAAAGTACCCAAGGAGCTAAAGGGGTCTGCAACCCTATAGGAGGAACAACATTATGAACTAACCCTATAGGAGGAACAACATTATGAACTAACCAGTACCCCCCTTCCCAGAGCTGTGTCTCTAGTTGCATATGTAGCAGAGGATGTCGGTCATCAATGGGAGGAGAGGCCCTTGGTCTTGCAAAGATTATATGCCCCAGTACAGGGGAATACCAGAGCCAGGAAGTGGGAGTGGGTGGGTTGGGGAGCAGGGCAGGAGGAGGGTTTAGGGGGTATTGGGAATAGCATTTGAAATGTAAATGAAGAAAATATCTAAGAAAAAAGAAAAAATAAGATATTTGAGAGAAATATAGAAAGACAGAGGAACACACGGGGTGTGGGGACCTGAGAAGTGAATAAGCAATTCTTTAAAGTTCATTTAGGATTACCTAAAAACTAGAAGGGGATCTGGATAGAATGAGATGATAACAACGATAATGACAATTAACACTCAACAAGTGTCACAGTGTTCTAGACACCAAGCTAAAAATATTCTGGCCACAACTGCATTCAGGATATATTATAATTATTGCTATTATAGTTACTCTTCTAATTTTGTGATAAAATACCATGACTAAGGCAACTTATAAAAGAAAGTATTTAATTTAGGGGCTTATGGTTTCAGAGGGACAGAGTTCATAGCCATCATGGTGGGAAGCATGGCAGCAAGCAGGCAGGTATGGCAGAGAGTACTGAGAGCTTATGTCTCAATCCACAAGGCAGAGAAAGCTAACTGAAAATGGCATTGGCATCTGAAATCTCAAAGCCTACCCACAGTGACATACCTCCTCTAATAAGGCCCCACCTCCAAATCCTTCCCAAACGTTCCACCAGTGAGGCCCAAGTACTCAAATACATGAGCCTATCAAGACCATTCTCATTCAACCTATCACAAGCATCATCTTAAGAAAGAAATATAGCACTTAAGTTTTATTTAAAAATTATACTTACTTTATGTAAACCAGTCAATAAATAGTAGCAATCATGATACAACATTCGAGTCTTTAATCTATGATGTTACAAAGAGTTTAAACAGGGAGAGTTCTTTCCTTTTGCACCTTACTCCAAATCCAGAAGAGCTTTCTGTATAGACAGCCTTTTTCCTTTCCTTACGGAGGCAGGAGATAATCTGAGAGGAGAGAAGCAAGCTCTGAGATGGGGTGTGTCAGGGTAGGAAGGGAAAATGAAAAGAGAACAAAAACTCTGAAGAGCACTTAGAAATCATCAGGAATTTCACAGATTTCCTTTTTTATTATAGCAAAAATGTTATTTCCTCAAAGGCACCTGTAATTGATTTGAAGACTATAACATAGTAACATTTTTAAAATACTTTAATTTTCGAAATCTTCATAATCTTGGAAAGAATGACATTATTTTTATTTTAGAGATCAGATAACAAGCCCAGAAAGATTAAAGATCTTGTTCATGATGACAACGTTCAAAGCCAGCAGACACCAAGAGGATGAAAATAAACCTTTTCCCAACCTGTGCTTTTGGTTGCGCTTTCTGCCTGTCTCTTACCTCACGTCTCTGCATCCCCAACACTTCTAATCATGTTCCCTTTCTCAAGTCCAGCCACTTATATTTCCTGTAAGATACTTCTAGAGAAAGATTTCTGATTCTTCCCAGTTGAATGAAGCAAGAATGAAAAGTGAACATATACTAAAAAAAGTGTTTAGGAATGAAAATACAGGCTGTCAGTGACATTCTGACCTAACCTTTATTACCACGTTTATAAAAACATCCCTCAAAGTTTCTGTTTCCCTCTTCTCTGTCTTTTAAGTAGAAAATCAAGACAGTCTTAGAAAAATTGGCTCTTAAATTGATTGTATCTTAAACAAACAACCAAAAACCTTAAAGTCCCAATCACTAAATATCCAGAACCTCACTCATTGAAGGCTCATTCCTATCGTACAAAGATTACAAAGATGGACGAGTTAGTTCACAATAGTAGCAGATGTCTTTTTAAAATAAGTACTCTAGTTTTTAAATGTTATGAGTCCGAGTGTTTTCCCTTCCTGTGTCTATAAACCATGTGTGTAGTACCCTCAGACACCAGAAGAGGCACTAGATCTCCTAAAACAGGAGATCTTTCTCCTTAATCCTACTTCCAAACTGTAACTCAGAATTAAAGACATGGCCATCTTCAGGGGAATAGGGAGACCCTCATAGTTAAGTCCTTTTCTCAGTTGTTAAGACCTGAACTATAATAATAATTAATAATAATACCTCAAATTTGAAAGACAGGAGATCTTGATTATTTTTAGCCAAACTGAAGGGGTCATGCAGTGTTTTGGAGATGCCAGTACCATGAGATGACCACCCAAAGCAGCAGCAGCAGTGGAGTACAGGCATCTGGAGCCTAGAGGATGACACGTGTGCTACAAAGGGCATGGCTGGAGAAGTGACCCAAGCCCTTGGAGGAGCCCAGAAGATCGTGAGTTGGATCCCAGACATTGGACGGTTGGAGACATTAGCCTAGCAATATCTTGGGCAAGTCTCTTCAGGCCTGAATGGCCTCAGATTCTCCAGTTGTGGTTATAAAGGTAATGTAGCCAGATGATGAGTGATGACGACACTTCTTACAATAAGCATTCACGCATGCTCTCTGAGATTTGGGTGGACTTCCTTACATTAGAAGATACTGGTCCTTCCCAAACTGTGTTCTGTGGTTTGTTGAGTGTTCTATGGTAGAGATCCTATAGTCAAATCACTTTAAGAAATGTTGAGTTAGCTTGGTGGTAGTAGTGTACCTTTAATGCCAATACTAAGGAGGCAGAGGCAGATGAATCTCCCAGTTTGAGGCCAGCCTGGTCTACAGAAAGAGTTCCACAATGCCAGAGCTAAACAGAGAAACCTGTCTATAATCAGAGAGAGCGAGAGAGAGAAGAGAGAGGAGAGAGACAGAGAGAGAGGAGAGAGACAGAGAGAGAGGAGAGAGACAGAGAGGGGAGAGAGAGAGAAGAGAAGAGAAGAGAAGAGAAGAGAAGAGAAGAGAAGAGAAGAGAAGAGAAGAGAAGAGAGAGGAGAGAGACAGAGAGAGAGGAGAGAGACTGAGAGAGAGAGAGAGAGAGAGAGAGAGAGAGAGAGAGAGAGAGAGGTGACATTGCTTCCCCTTACATGGCCTCCTTTAATGCACAGTGCCATATTCCAGAAACCCACATGAGTCATCTCAAATGGGAATGACCTCTCAGGATGACCATTCACAACTAAACTAAGAGAATTACATTATTCCGCCTGATAACAGTGACATCATTATACTGACAAGCTCTCTGGTAGATATCTGCTAATCTACTTTGACATCATTATACTGACAAGCTCTCTGGTAGATATCTGCTAATCTACTTTTTCAGCAGATTGTCAATAAGGGTGGAGTAAATGTCATTATACTGAAACACCATCCATTAGAGAAAACTACAGGTTTAATAAGGATGTAAAAAGGAAAACATTCAAGCAGGAAGAAAACAATTTGGCACTAGATAATCCCAAAGTAATGGCATTTCAATTCCAAAGATAAATTTATCATAGAAATTATTGTCGGTATCTGTTTGAATGTAGGCAGTAAGAAATAGTTAATACTTCTGATGTCTAACTTCAAGTATTTTTTCCTTTAAATAAGAAAGCTTCTATGAGATATATGCAAAATTTATATGAAGCACAAGACAATGTGAGATGGACAGGGCCACATGTGAAGAAATGTAGGTGGCCTCCAGGTGTCTAAGTGATTGCTGGTTCATCTCAGTCTATAACCACAAGAAGCAGAATTCTGCCAACAAGAATACGCTTAGAAAATGGACTCTTCCCAACACCCAGATATCGTAATCTTGACTTTGTGTGACTATAAGCACAAAACCTACAAGCATGACGTCTGACCACATAGCTGTGAATGAGTAAACAGGTGTCACATGGCCAAAGTACTATAGAAACCATGTCCGCGTCGGAAACCACAGACCTGTAGGACCTCATCATGCACATCAAGATGGCTGGATTAGTCTAGGATAAGATGGAGTCTCCTTTCAAGCCACAATAGAATCTTCCTAGGAGTACGGAACCCTAGCTAAGACAGAGTACAAAAGAACTCTTATGTTCTCTCAAAAATCTTAGGAGAGAATACTTCCTAATGCAGTTATGTAAATTATGCACCAAAGGACTCCATATCACAGTTTGAGTTTGATTTTTGTTTTCCTAGATAAGAATTCCTGATCTCAGGTGTTCTTCCCTTCACTTTCTCAGACTTCTAGAGACAAACACCCCTGGAAGACATAGAGCTTCACTTTTTCTTCTTAGCATTCTTATCTATCACTGAAACATTTGTTAGCGGTTTATCATGTCAAACACTGAATAAATAAAAGACTGCAGTGCTCAGGAAGTGAAAGTTATCTCAGGCTACAGAGGGGCAAGGCATATTAGGAAAAAAGTCTTTGAAAAATCTTCCTCAGACTTTTTGGACACACGGAAAGGTCTAGATACACAAAAAGGGTCAGACCTTATTTCTCTTGCATAACAGAATGCAAACTCCTAGTCCGATATAAGTGCACTCTCAGGTAGAACTGAACAGCTAAAACCAGACTGCTCAGAAAATTCAACTATGTTGTCAGAGACACAAGTAGTTCCTTCTCACCTCGTTGCAGTGTCTGGCTATGGAGGGAAAAAGATGCACTTCAAAGGGATGATCATGGCTTCAGAAACAGCCAGCTGTACTGTGCTTACCACTGCCTGGTAAATTAATGCTCAAAATTAAGAAACACTTTTAAAGGAAAATCAAATTCATGCTTTCCTACAGCATCACCATGTTTCTCATTCAAATTTTGTTACTCTGCTCTTTAAAAAAGTTAAATATCATCCTGAGTGAGAGAACTCAGACCCAAAAGGACATGCATGGTACATACTCACTAATAAGTGAATATTAGCCAATAATAATAATAATACAGACTATACAAGATATAGTCCCCAGAACTCAAAAAGCTCAACAAGCTGAAGTGTCCATTTCTGTTTATCGGGGGATTTCTTTCCATCCTTGTTCAGTTTTGGTATCAACGAAATGTTGACCTTATCGAATGAATTTTGAGATTCCTTTCTCTTAGTTTCTTTGGGGGGGGTGTGGAATCACTTAACGAGAATTGGTCATTCTTTAAGTGTTTAATAGACCTCAGCAGTGAAGTCATCTGAGCCTGAGCTTTTCATTAGAGGTCTACTGCTTATGGATTCAATCTTATCATAGCTTAGCAACCTGTTCAGGTTGTCTATTTCTTCATGAGCCAGTCTTGATGAGGCCGTTGTGTTCAAGAATTTATATTTCTTCCAGACTATCAAATTTGTTAGTGTAGTTTTTCATCATAATGTCTAGTGATTCCTTGTGTTTTTGTATTGTCAACTGTGATGTCTCCCTTTTCATTTCTGATTTGACTTACTTGTAGCCACTTTCTCTTAGTCTAGGCCATGACTTGCAATTTTTTTCCCCTCTGAAAAGCCAACTCTTTTTTTATTGCTCTTTTGTCGTTTTTAGTCTGCATTTTATTTATAGCTGCTCTGCTGCTTACTGTTTCTTTCCTTTTGCTTTTTTCATTTTTCTAACTGCTTAAGATTCACAGTGGGAGTGGGTGGGTGGGGGAGTGGGTGGGGGAGCGGGTGGGGGACTTTTGGGATAGCATTGGAAATGTAAATGAAATAAATACCTAATTTTAAAAAATAAAATAAAAAATATTTATTTGTAAAAAAAAAGATTCACTGATTAGTTGAAATTCTTAATGTAGTACTGGCCTTTATAAATTATACTCCATTCTTTGTACTGCTTCTGATGAACTGCATAGAATTTTGGAGACAATATTTTAATTTTCATCCTTTTAATAAATCTTTTCATCTCTTTCTTAATTTTTAATCAATATAATATGCTCAATTTTCATGATCTGTATATTTCCAAAGTTTTCTGTTTTTGTTATTGTTGGTAGTTTTATAGCACTGTGAGCAGAAAAAGGTATGCTTTTCTATATAAAAACTTTTAGATTTGGGACTGGAGAGATGGCTTAGTAGTTAAGAGAATTTCTTGTTCTTCCAGAGAACCTGAGTTTGGTTTCCAGCACCTATGTTAGATAGGTCATAAACACCTGTAACTACAGTCCTCACGCTTGTCTGGCATTTGTCTACCATCTCTCTGGCCCTTATCCTCTATTTTTGAAGGAAAATGTCAAAAACATTATATATTTAAATACTATGTTTATATTTACATATTTAATATAAATAAACATATAAATTTAAAATTTTAATATATATAGAAAATGTAAGATTAAAGTATATGTATATAGTATATATGTATGTGTGTGTCAACTCACTGCCTTGTGCCACTATGGTTTCTGATAAGAAATAAGCTGTTTTGTAAATAAAGAAAAAAGCTATTAATCTTTCTGAGGCTCTCTTGTATATGGTGAATCATTCTTTTTCTTTTCTACTCTTTAAGTTCGTCATTTAATGGTTCATTATATGTCTAAACTCTTTTAGGTTCTACATGAACCTTGTGAAGTTTCATGAATGTGTAAGTTCATATATTTTATTAAATAGGAAGTGTCACTTTTTTCAAGATTTATTTATTCTGTATATGTGGGTACACTGTGGCTGACTTCAGACATACTAGAAGAGGGCATCAGATCCTATTACAGATGGTTGTGAGCCACCATTGGTTGCTGGGAATTGAACTCAGGACCTCTGAAGAGCAGATAGTGCTCTTAACCACTGAGCCATCTCTCCAGCTCCTGGAAGTATTATCTTTTATTCAAATATTCTTTTAGCCCTTTTCTTTTTTGAAATATCTCCTATTGAGATGCTGGCTGGAATTTTACAGTTATCTGAACCTCGATGTAGTTTTGCTTTTATTTATTTCGACCCTTACACTATATAATCTCAGTTATAAATAATCTTCAGATCTATTGATTTCTCTTGCTTGCTTAAATATGTTTCAGTTATTGTACTTTTAGACTGTAGATTTTTAATTTATATATACACATGTATTATATTTAAAATTAATAACTATATAGTTAGTGATATATATGTGTATATATAGCATTATAGACAAATATGTATACTTTCTATCTTTTCATTGATAGTTTCTATTTAAGGAAAAATCATTCTCATCATTACTTTATTCATTTAGTTACTAGAACATATTGTAAATAGTCACAAACAACAGAAACAGATTATCACAAGCCTTACAGTACCATCTAGGAGCAGAAGTTCTGTAACTAACAGAGTAAATGAAAACCCATGTGCTTTCATCACTGAGAAAATGTCACTTGGAACCAGATTATTGAAAATGTTCTTCTAGAGCTCTGGACTAGTCTCAGACACCTGTGTGCTCTTTTGAGCCACCCCCTGGCCTGCTGTGGGATTCTGAAAACTGTTAACAAGAATCAGCCCTTCGATACAAAACCACTCAATTACATCTTTAACTAATTAATTCCTGCTTAAATCTTTTCTGTTTAAATTTTCTGTCTAAATCTCTTATGGAGAAAGGTTTATGGGATGGTAAGTGTGAAAATAGGAAGAATATAGAGGTACATATTTTTGAGTATATGTGAAAATTTATGATGACCTGGGATAGAGAAAATGCAAGGACAAATACATGGGTATACAGATTTGGTTCATGCTAAACTGGATGAAATGAATGGGAACAGGGTGTAAAAAGTGACCTCAAAGTTCTATCATGATTGATTGGATGGTGATTGATAGTACTTCTTAAGATAGAAATAAGGTGTTAATATCTTAGTTTCCTTTCCGTTGCTGTGATAAAATGCCAGGAAAAAAAAGCAATCTAAGGGGAACAAAGTTTATTTGACTAACAATTTTAGGTTACAGTCCATCATTGCAGGGAAATCAAAGTGGCAGGAATTTGAAGCAGCCTGTCACACCACGCCCACTGTCAAGAACACGGTCATGACAGGTGAGATGGCGCCACTGGTAAAGGAACTTCCCATCAAACCTGATTGTCAGAGTTTAATCCCTAAGATTCACATGGTAGAAGGAAAGAATCAATTCCCACTAGTTGTCCTCTGACATGTACACACACATATACAAGCTGTAGTGCATATGTGCATACACTAAATAAATAAACAAATACATGTTTTTAAGAGCAGAAAGCAATAAGTCAGTCAACACGCTAGTATTCAGCCTGTCCTCTCTGTTTTATACAATTCAGAAATCTCTGCCTAGAGAACCGTGCCATCCACACTGGGCAGGTCTCTCTTATTAACCAATGCCATTACAACAATTCCTCGATCACTGACATTCTCAGAACCCTTCTCAAGTGACTCTAGATTGTGTCAAGTTGACAACTGAAACCAAACATCATAGAAATTGTCTTTATTTCTTTTCTACTGCCATCATAAAATATCCTGACAAGAGCAACTTAAGAGAGAAAGGGATATAGTCCATCACTGTGGGGAACTTAAGATGGAGGAACTTGGCCATTCTAGCTAGAAATTTCCAGAAAATGGTCCTGACCAAAGTACATTTCTTGGTCAGCATTTAATATTTATTAAAGCTTGCTTTAAATTTGCACCCCCCCCCAGAAGATGGTAGGAACTTGAAGCAGCTACTCATATTGCATATGTAGTCAAGATCTGAGAGCAATGAATTAATGCATATATACTGGGGCTTAGATTGCTTTTTCCATTCTTACACAATCCAGGGCCCCATACCCAGAGAATGTGCCACACATAGTAGGCAAGTCTGTCCACATCAATTGTCATAGTCAAGATAATCTCCCACAGGGATATCCACAGGCTAATTTGAACTAGACATCCTTCATTGAGACTCCCTTCTCAGGTGATCAGATTGTATTAGGTTGACAATTAAAACTAATTAATCATGGTTAGGGATGAGACCAGTTTGGAGGAAGGAAAATTTAGGAGACATGTCTATAAGAAATGTAAGTGAAAACTTAACTTGTGGAGACAGGACTAAAACAGAAAAAGGATTACAAGATCTAGTACTAAGTTTTCTTCCATTATGCCTTATCTTTTGAATTCCAGTTATTTACATGACATTTTCTACTTACATTTCTTTTTCTCTTTTTTTCCTCTCTGTCTATCCCCTAATTTCTTCTTGATGTACTTCTATAGATAGAGTCCAGAGCTTCCTCCATGCAAGACTGCCAAGGACCAACCTAGGCTTGGAGAAGGATTCTGAGAGAAGGGGTGTTTGAGAGCAGTGAAACAAATGACTTGAAGTCAAATCATGGGTCCAAGCTGGTGGCCTATGTTCTGCTCAAGATGGCTTTCTAGACAGCTCTTTGTAGATAGCTCTTGGCTCTGTAGTCCTCAGACTGCTTTCTCCCTGTGTGATCTGTTCAAGACAGTTTTTCAGAATGCTCTAAATGCACAGCTGGATGTTCAAGACCTGCAAGTTTGAGGCTAACCTGGGTTCCACGGGAAACTCAAGGCAAGCCTGGGCTAATAGCAAAACCCTGTCTCTGAAACAACAAATAATGAACACACACACAATAATGAGATGATCATACAAGACTGAGAAGGATTAAATTGCATGGCAGATTCCTCTTAGAATTTTACAGAAAGGTAAAAAAGGTGGTTAGGAATAGACATGACAAAGTAAGGACTTTTGAGAATGACTAGTTAGAACAGTTACAAACATCAAGAAAAAAGACTGCGGAAAAGAAAACTGTGTTCAGTGTCAACGATAAAAGCAAGCTGATTTCAACAGAAAGTGCTTAGTTTGCCCATATCAAAGTACTCATATTACTAAGTTTTCTTGTTATAGCTGAAGGTACCAACCGAACAAAGGAAAACAGCCCATTACCAAGACCAAATGTTCTTTAATGCTCTGTCTTCCTAGGAAAGGGAACTAAACACACTCTGACCCACAGGATTCAGAAATAACTCAGATGTCATGGTGTGCTTTGAAACTACCCAGTTGTTAAAATGGGTCTAGTGGCATCTTTTCCTGTCTTACATTCTCAGCTGCAGCTGCTAATGCTTAAAATGAAACCATTCCTATGTCCAGAGTTTCTTTTGATTAAAAGCCCACAGGAAACACTGATACTAACATGTCACTGAGTGTCAAGCATAAGTGAAAGTGTTATTCTCCAGAAGTTGACTTTTATGTCAAAGAGTCCTGCTATGCCATTGCCCCAAAGACCAGCAGAGTCTGGACAACAGCATAACAGAATACAGGAGCTGGAAAAAAATAGTTTTAAGATTGTTTTGATGTAAATTTACTAATGAAGTCACAAAAACCAAAAGAAAGGAAGTGATCATTTCAAAGCCAATGAGATCTTAAAAGGCAGGAAAGGTCATTAAGATGGATAACAGAACTTGGGAAAGAAAGATCTCAGCATACTCTGGTGAGAATAGTCATGAAGATAAGGAAAGGGAGAAGGGTTTATAGACCTACTCTCAGCTCATCATGCTCCTTCAGGAAACTTAGCTGCTCCAAGCCAGGTGTGGTGGCACACATCTTTAATCCTAACACTAGGAAGGCAGAGGCCAGCTTGGTCCACAAAGTGTGTTCCAGGATAGCCAGAGCTACATAGCAAAAGCACATGCCCCTCTCCAAAAAAAAAAAAAAAACAGAGAGAAGAAGGGTGGGAGGGAGGGAGGATAAGGAGAAGAGGAGGAGGGAGAGGGGGAGGGGAGGGGAGGGGAGGGGAGGGAAGGGAAGGGAAGGGAAAGAACAAATTATTCCAGTCATTTCAAACCCTAACTCAATAAACACATCTCACATCTCCTGAAGGTTCTAAATTGTCAATCAGTAAGTATTTATTGTATGAAGAAAAGCTCTAGGTCAAGAAAATGTTGGAGGAATGATAATTAGGTGAATTAAGTTCAAGGCATATATAGACTAACAAACAGAGAACAGAAAGAAAAAAAAATTTCATTCTCAAAGAAAGCATTTGTGGGGCCTGAACAAGAAAGAGGGTTGATAAAGCCAGTATTTATCTCTATCTGGTTACATACGAACTACCCATAAATCTTATTATAAGAAAAATTGGGCTTAACAGAAATGTGAGATAGAAACTAGAAATCCTTATTTATATATAAAAAAGCTACATGGATATTTTTTTATGCACGGGTAGATTTGATAACTGATGGACTGGATAGCAATTAAGATCTCTTTTACTCCTAAGAGTTTCTTATTCTCAGAAAACAATTAACTCTGAATGTCTGAAGTATTGTATTTAAATTTCAGGGATTTGAAGACTCAAAAAGTTTAGGGGCACATAGCCATATTACCTTATCTTCTAAAACCCTTTGATCTTTGTACTCTTTTGATAAAACAATAAAAACAAAAATAAAATCAACTTATGGTATGGCTGGTTTTCAAGGACCTTTTCACCTTGGGCCCTGCCTGACTTTCTGAATTCATCCTTTGCTGACTCATTTCCACACCATCATACCATAGCATCTACCTTTAAATACACAATTCCTCACTTTTCACTTTTATGTCATTCTCTCAGCCTGGAAAATGAAGCTCTTGTATAGAGCTATACTCCACTGTGAGTCTGAGGAAAATTTATTCTCAGATTCTCTCATCCAGCTCAATGTCATAGAAAGTCACTTAGGTTTTATTGTAGAAGTTTTAGTTTCAGGTCTTACATTTAGGTCTTGAATACAATCTGAGCTGATTTTGGGTGATATAAACATTCAACTTCAGTTCTGACCTGTAGAATACTCCGTTTTCCCAAATCCTACGTGCTGAAGAGAATGTTCTTCCCACACGTATATTCTTGGTGCCCCCAAGGAAAACCAATTAACTATATATGTATGCTTTATTTCTGGATTTTCTTATTCTGTTGGTTTATATAGGTTTTATATCAGTATCATGCTATTTAGATCATAATAGCCTTGTATTTTGAAGTTAGGAAGTGTGATGTCTCCAAATCTGTTATTTTATCCTTAGGATTGAATGCTCTGGGGCTTTTTGTGATTTTCTAAGTATAGCAGAACTTTCATAGTAGAAAGTGACACTAGAATTTTAAAAGGGATTCCACTGGACCTATAAATTGCTTTGGGTAGTATAAAATGTAACAGCATGCTATCAGTCCATGAGTAGGACATGCATTCAAATATATTTTTGTCATCTTGAGATTTTTCTTAAATGTTTCCAAGTTTTTGATATGTAAGTCTTTTGCCTCTTTTGTCAAACACACTCATAGGCTTTTAAAGAATATTAGTGTGTATGGAAGTCTTTCCTTTTAAAAAAATTGTACAGTTTGTTGAGTATAGAAAGCTTATTGGGTTTGCAGCATACACTTTACTGAATCTGTTTACCAGACTTTGGGGGGTAGAATTTTTACTTTTTTTCTTTTTAAATATATAAAAAGGGAACAAAGACACAATTTCACTTTCACTTTTCCCTTTCCTATTTAGATAATTTTTTTTTCTTGTTTCTGCCTAGTGCTCTTAGCAGGACTTTTGAATGTGTGTGTGTCGGGGAGGTCTTGTTTGTTTGGTTTGGGGGTTTTGGTTTGTTTTTTGTTTGTTTTGTTTCGCTTTGTTTGTGTTTTTTTTTCAGACAGTGTTTCTCTGTATAACAGAGCCCTGGCTGTCTTGGACTCTATTTGTAGACCAGGCTGGCCTCAAACTCACAGAGAACACCCAGCCATTACCTCCTGAGTCCTGGGATTAAAAGTGTGTGCCACCACAGCTGGCCGCTGAACAGAAGGTTTTCACAGCAGGCATCCTTATAAAATGTTTTCCGTCTATCTATTGAAATGATCCTATAATTTTTGGCTTTCATGTTGTATCACATTCATCATTTGACACATGTTAAAAACCTCCTTGCATCCAAGGGATAAATCTATTTGATTATAATGATTTTTCTGATATCCTGTTGAATTTGGCCTGCTAGGATTTTGTTGAGGATTTTTCTATCTATATTCAGTAGAGACATTGTCCTTTAATTTTCTTTTCCTGTAATTGAGTTTGATTCTATTACTTTCTCTTGGGTTTTTGAAAGTTTTAAAAAGATATCCTTTTTTTTATCCTCTGAAACACAAGTTGGACACGATGATGAAAGCCATATTCAGTGAAAGCAGTGGCCCTTATTCAGCCTTTTAAAATGACAGAATCATGATGGTTCACAAAGACAGTCACTACAATGGTACAAGAGTTTCAGAATATTCAATCACTTTCAGTTTTGTTTTGTTTTCTTTTTTTTTTTTTTTAATGCATCATCTTAAGCATACAAGGTGTCCAAATCTCAGGAAAGTTCTGAGAAGAAAGAGCAAACATTTATACTAACCTCAGTTCTGCCCTTGACCTTTCCTATGTCTCCAGAAGAAAGCAAAGCTCCAACTTTAATCTAAGTGATGGGGGCATTAGAGATGGCAATCCCAGAAGGCACTGACTCCCAACATAGAGAGAGAGTTGTCCAAAAGATATAACTAAGATGGCTAAGAATCATTAAACAATAGCGAAATAGAATTTTACTTCAATATCATAAAGAATTTTTAAGCAAAATAACCCAACAGTCTTTCTGAGGAGGCAGAAATACCAGAGATAAGAACCTCTGAGATACACAAATTCTAATCCGTTAGAAACACATAAGAAAACTGTTGAGAGCAGTGAAGAGCGGCAGCACCCACTCAAATCTCATTCTGACTTGTAACCCAGTTACTTTCTCCTGTATAATAAAGGACTAGCATGTGAGAAAAACAATGAAATGTTATATAACATATAAATAATACTTCATGAGACTATGAATGTCACAAGGTCAGACAACAGCGATGGATGTTCCAAGTGATTTTAAATTTCTCATACAGGTTTTGAACTACCTGTATTTTAAATACCTTTTAGTAAGAAGGCACTATTTATTTCCTAAATCAACCAATCTCAGCTTCTGATAGCATTTCAGAAAGGTCATGATAATAGCACACTTTGCAAAAAAGCATTAGCAGGCATGAGGCTGCTAACTCTTAGAAGACCGGCCTTAGCCAGCGAGTGCTGACTTAGGTTTCATGAGGGTCAAAGTCATTCCCAGAGCTCAGCGGAGTGGCTTACCAGGAGATGTTTATATAACACAGCATATTCCGAACACGTGCTTTACTTTCTGAGGGTCTGAAATGCTGCTGTACACGAGACAGAAGATGTCTACATGACCAGACACAGCACAAACCTTAGCACACTCAGTCTCTAACGAGCTTTCCTGGTACATAACATTTCAAGCTCATATCTTAACTTGCTTTGGGGAAAGTTTGCACGAGGTTTTCTCTATACCTTGTCCATGTGCCTCTTCTAACTGTCATCTTAGTATTTATTTATTTTTTATTTTATTTTATTTTATTTTTCTGCTGCCCTGAATTCAGTTCTTGTGACCACATGGTGAGTCCTGCTGGCCACCTGACTTATCAAATCGAGGTGGCTGTAAGGATGACACAGTGAGTCAAATCCAGTCTTCTTTACTCTCTGCTCTCAGACCTCTAGCTCCAACCTTTGAAACGTAAGACATGATGTTGTTATCTACAAAATTTGGACTCAGGAACTGTGTAATTATATTTAATGCACACACAAATTTCATCATGTTCTAAGTAATTTTATGATTTTTGTATTGGGTCACTTTCACAGCTATCATTGGCCACATGTGACCCTGAGGCCACCAGTTGGACACACCTGCAGACATAGAACAGATGCTGAAGTTAACAACCCCAATACACAGGAGAAAAAAGAACAATGTAAACAATACAGGAAAGCTCTTGAAAGAAAGTAATGCTCAAGTTGGGCCTTGAAGAAATAATAACACAGACAAGTAGGAAAATAAATTACAAGTAAATCTATTTAGAGATTCAAGGATGAAATTTGATCACTGACAAAGACTGAGCATAGTGGGGAGGAGGTCCGCATGTTGTCAGAAGGATGGATTCATAACTACAGAGAAAAATACTTTGGGGACTCTGATTCTCTGATTTTCAAACACAGTTAGGAAAAAAATCAGCTGAACTATAGCAGAAGGGTAGAGAACACCACCTCTGAGTCTAATAAGACTGATCAACTGAATAGTCTTTTAGAACCGAGTCTTTTAGAACTTTTAGTCTTTTAGAACTGAGCACTCTTTTAGAAGGTGCATGACTGTGTTAGCAAGAGAAAATACAAGGGACTAAAAGCTCCACCATCTAAAATTAACAGCCTAATCATTATGATACACACTAAAATAAGGAATGCTAAAAAGCAAATTCTTTCAGTCTCCTTTTATTGGGGAGATTCAAAACTATCTGGAAACAATAGCTCACTCCTTCTGAAATCAGAAGGTGCCATTACATATGCCATTCTCCTCTAAAACAGCTCCTCTTGAGATTTCACATTATAAATCCACTGCCTGCATTATATTTGAGAAGACAATTGCATTTGCATACAAAAGGGCAGACTCTTACTTTTCACATCCGAGCAGTTATTTATTTATTGCAAGAGAGGCATGCCACCACACACAGGAGATAAGGAGATGAGAGAGCGATTTGTAGGAGTTGGTTCTCTCCTTCCAATATGTGGATCTTGGGAATTAAACTCAGGTTGACAGTCTTGACAATAAGTGCCTTTGCCAGCTGGGGTATCTCAACATCCCTATTTTGTGTGTGTGTGTGTGTGTGTGTGTGTGTGTGTGTGTGTGTGTGTGTGTGTGTATTTTAAACAAATGCTTATTCTTTCCAAGGTTCCAAGACAACCTTTCATTCTAGCTATGTGTATTAAAAGCAGAAAAAGTAAGAAAGTAATATTCTTTCAACAAACCCAAAAGAAGATAGTCACACAAATATAAAAATAACATCAAAAATAACAGGAAGCAACAGTTACTACTCCTTAATATCTCTTAACATCAATGGACTCAATTCCCCAATAAAAAGACATAGACTAACAGACTGGATACATAAACAGGACCCAGCATTTTGCTGCATACAGAAAACTCACCTCAGTGTCAAAAGACAAATATTACCTCAGAGTAAAGGACTGAAAAACAATTTTCCAAGCAAATGGTCCCAAGAAACAAGCTGGAATCAGAATATTGGATATGGGATAAATGGTCATCATCATATCAGATACAAGAACAGCTTGCTTTTGCTGAGACTTTTTTCTTAACTTTGTATTGATTCTTTGAGAGTTTCCCATCATGCACCCCAATCTCACTCATCTCCTCATACCTTCCTATCTGTCCTCTACTCTAGCAAACTTCTCTCCAAAAGCAAGCAAGCAAGGAAACAAACAAACAAAATCTTGCTATGGAAGCTGTGGTGTGTCACACAGTATAACTTTTGCCCAAATAGCTTTACTTAAAAATGTTCATTGCAATGAGTAATTGGTCAGGTTCAAGGCCTCTGGCTTCTGCTACGCTATCAATACTGGATCCTCACCAAGACTCCTTTATGATATCCTGCTGTTTCCCTTGTTAAAGAGATCCTGCAGCTTTGGATCTGTGGGACTGGCCCTTTCACATGCCCCAGCAGTTCACAAATGGGGTAGATGTTGGGGCGGGCCAACTGAAAGCTCTAGGTGAAAGCTGAGTTGGTCAGCCCACCTCCTGCACCTCCACCACCAGAGCCAGCTCTCTAGCTTTACCCAGGTGAGGGGCAGGGCCAATTCTCCTGCTCTCAGGCCCTCAGGGCTGGCTTTATATTTTGCCCAGGCAACGCTTTCCTGCTTGCTGGAGCAGGTGGGACAAATTGGCATCTCTCCCGTGCCATTTGTTGAGGCCTCTTAATTGCATTTAGTTCTTTTGTGTTTCTTCTATTCACCATTTTTTTTTCTTAAAAGATAGGATCTCATCATACAGCCCTAGCTGGCCTAGAACTTAATATGTAGACCAAGCTGGTCCCTAACTCATAGGGATCTACCTGCCTCTGCCTCCTAAATATTGGAATTAAATGTATGTGCTGCCATGCCTGGGCCCTTCTACATCTCTTTCTGTGACTGCTTGAAAGCTTTGTCTTCCTTGGACAGTGCCTCAGTCCATTTTTGCTATATTTGTGGGTGGACACTGTGCCTGCCATGCCTTCCTGGGACCCTGTTCTTCAGCCTGCATATCTCCACCTTCCAGCTGGATGCTGGGAACCAGACCTTCAAGGTAAGCTAGTATCTCACCACTGAGCTACATTCTCAGGCCTCAAATTCATAAACATAAACTTCCCTTCTTCTACCACCACTGGAATCACAAGTCACTTTAAAGATTTTCCAAAAGGCTGAGTTGAAATTATTGCCAGACTTAAAATAGTCTTACATAAATTTTCCTAGTCATGCATCTACTTTAATTGGGTTACTGGCATGAAGTTCTATGCTGAATTGTATCTACTAACCTAACTAGCTCTGAAGAGTAGATTAGGGAGGAGACAAGGTGGCCACCATCTACTGCTTGCAAACTGCACTGAACAGAAAAACCATGTAGAAAAAAAAATCAGGAAGGAAACTAACTCCTCCTCCATAATACCTGCTATCAGGTTCTAGCCAACCAGCTAGCAGCTCACTCAGAATTCCTTCAACATTCCTTCCTCCTCTCTTTTATCATCTACAACTATACATTTTCCCAGATGGAGGTTAACTTGAAAAAATTTTGTTACTTCATACTACCCGCGACTACTGAGGCATTTGACATGTAATCTTAGAGCTGTGAGGGGTACACTAATTTCCAGAAGCATTGTGATAGAAACTCAAGAGTTTTGCAAAGACAGACTTGTGTTCAAAACACTCAGCAAAGTGATACTGGACAAATTACTTAGCCTTCCTTAATTCTGATGAATAATGATATTTATCTAAGGGGTTGTTATATAAGGACTCAAACACATAAGAATATCTGGCATAGTGCTGGCACTTAGTACTGATCGTCCCACTTCCAGTTGTCACTATATTACCCTAATCAGAAGTGAGTACATGTAGTCTAAAGTAGCTACAATAGTATCTGATGAGTACTAAGTACTTGGAGGAGGTTAGATGCTCACACTACCAGCTACACGCTCTTTTAAAACAGTGACTAATTCATTGTGTTAAAAACCTAACTTGTAACACAGCATTATAAATAGCCACACTTTTTCTCTGAATAGTTATTAAAGCTTGTATTTAGTTCTAATGAATTTAGAAATGGGGAAAAAGTGGCCAATGTTTAAGTTACTGACCAAACACTGAAGAAAATATTGCCTTGATAACTGACAGCATATAAAAAAATTAAGCTAGGGGAAAGTAGAACATCTTTTCAATAATGACATGGGAGATTCATTTTATAATTTTAAGATAAGTAAGAGAATAATAAAAAAATATAGGCAATATCCACAGATAAATATCGACATGTGGTTATTTCATGATTTTAACACAACGGCAGGGCATTCTTCTCTATCTTGTTAGGCACTAAAAGGCACATATCATATTTGTGATGGTTTGAATATGCTTGACCCAGGAAGTAGCACTATTTGGAGGTGTGGTCTTGTTGGAGTAGGTGCGGCCTTAGAGGAAGTATGTCACTGTGGGTGTGGGCTTTAAGACCCTCATCCCAGCTATGTGGAAGCCAGTCTTCTCCTATTGGCGTTCAGATAAAGATGTAAAACTTTTAGCTCCTCCAGCCCAAAGTCTGCCTGGACACTGCCATGCTCCCATCTTGACAATAATGGACTGAACCTCTGAACCTGTAAGCCAGCCCCAATTAAATGTTGTCCTTATAAGAGTTGCCTTGGTCATGGTGTCTTTTCACAGCAGTAAAACCCAAACTAAGACAATATTAGTTGACATATCACTTATACCTAAGGCAATTTTCTTACAAATAAAACAAGAGGTTTCTCATTATCTCATCTAAACATTTAAAGTTTTTTCCTGTGGTATCAATTCTATTTCTCCAGAGATGAAGAAACTACATATTATAAAAACCACCTTTGTTTCCATCTCCTTAGTGACATGTTAGGCTAACTTCGGTAGGTAAAATTCAGAAAGCAACCAAACTGATTAAGATCTAGGTTTTCATCTGAGCTCATCAACTATGGTATTTGAAGAGATGCCTCCATAATGTCAGGCATTTGAACACTAGATCCCCAATTGAAAGTGCTATTTCTCTCTCTCTCTCTCTCTCTCTCTCTCTCTCTCTCTCTCTCTCTCTCTCTCACACACACACACACACAATGTAAAAAGTAAATATAAAATTCTTAAAAGATAGCCATAAATTCTTGTGACCTTGAATTAGAAAACATACTTGACTTCAAAACTACAATCAACACAGGAAAAAAGAAAATTTCACTTCATCAAAACAGAAAAATTTTGTATTTCTAAAGATACCAACCTTCAAGTAGCTCAATAGTATAGCGCTTCTCAAAAAGGTGAAAGACCCTAGATTTGATCCTCAACATCACAAAAATAAAACACAAAATAAACTCCCACTGAAGAAAAACCCACTGAATGGCAGAAAATATTCATAATTCAAGTATAACAAGTTCATAGTTCAATAATAAAACAAATACTTCATTTTTTTAAAAAATGGTTATAGGGTATAAATAGAAAGAGCCCATGAAAAATATTCAACATTACTAAACATCAGGAAAAGGCTAATCAAAACTGAAGTACTAAAACACACAGAACTATAACAAAAGTGGCAAGTTTTGGTAAGAATGTGAAGAGATTAGACTTCTGGTAGGAATTTAAAATGTTGCATTGTGGAAGTTTGACAGTTTCTTAAGAAGTTAAGCACAGTGTTTGCATATAAGCCAAACATTCCATTCTTAGATACACCAAAGAGAATTTAAAACAAATGTTCACCCGATTTATACAGAAATGTTGACAGCTGTATTAGTCATAGTAATCTCAAATCAGAAACACAAATGTTTGTCACCTGATGAACAAATGAAGCACAATCTAGACACATAACAAAACGCCACTGCGAGAAAGCAAAGCATGGACACATGCCATAAATGTTTGAACCTTGGAAACACTATGCTAAGTTAAAGAAACCAATCACAAGGGAGCACATACTGCATAATTTTCTCTAAATGGGAGTGCCCAGAAAGCAATTCTAAAAAGATAGGAAGCATGCCATTAGTGCTTGCCTAGGGGCTGCAAAGGAGGGAGATAGGTGGTGTGAACAGGCATGGCTTTGTGCTGAGGTGGTAAATATTTTCTAAGACCTACTGTGGTGGTATCTTCACAAGTCTCAATATATATACTATATCTACTGGGGTGCATCAAGTAGGAAAAAATCTTAAAATTATATCACAGTAAGAAAATTCAACTGGAGGATCAGGGGAAAATGCTTAAAATATTGCTGGAAATACAGGGGGAGGGGTCATCATCATAAGTTTAAAAGAGCAAGCCAAAGAGAAAATTCTAGCTAATTTCAGATAAATGAGTGTGAAGAATGGAAAGAGATTACATTTAAAAGATCAGATACCGTGCTGGGCGTGGTGGCGCACGCCTTTAATCCCAGCACTCAGGAGGCAGAGGCAGGCAGATTTCTGAGTTCGAGGCCAGCCTGGTCTACAGAGTGAGTTCCAGGGCAGCCAGAGCTATACAGAGAAACCCTGTCTCGAAAAAACAAAAACAAACAAACAAACAAAAAAGATCAGATACCAAGTGGTTTCCAACCCTCCCGGAAAAATGCTAGACACCAAAAGGAAACAGGGATGCTATCAACATTCTAATTGAAAACAAGTTCCAGCCTAAGACTGTGCAGACAGAGACTTATCAGTTAAGTTCAAGAATGACTTAAGGATGTTTTCAGAAGGAAAGTTAGATCTTCAAACGTTTCAATAAACTTTTGACATGAAGCTGGGAAGCTGGATTGGTGAGTAAGAGAGGTTGCTCTGGACACATGAACTGGAGTTCAAAGCTGTAGTAGCACCCAAGGGAAAAGCTAGATATTGAGAACCAGAGAAAAGCCAATCTGAGAACTCAAAGAGTGGCCAATACAGCCTGGCTATAAAAGTGCAGTGAAAGATGCTATCTCAAGACCTCTGTATGTGTTCCATGCACCCAAGGGCATACACCACACATAAAATACACACACACACACACACACACACACACACACACACACACACACACAGGATATCAAGCATTAAATATAACCAAATATACTTAGTACATTTGAGTTTACATGTTAACTTAAAATAGTTAAAGACAGCTTTAAAGTTGGAGGCATGATAAGGAGAGAGTTTGACATAGAAGTCAAGAAAGCATTAATTCATCTTCTCCCTCTCAAGGGACTCTGGAAAGCTCCATATAAAGTATAAATGCCATAGAAAAGTATTTGTGAGCTTTCACCATAAAGGAGTCACTCAATGTATTTCTAACAACTTTGAGCACACCTCCAGCAACAAATGCAGTCAATCCTCATGTTGCATCTGTGTGCCTTCATAGCAACTTTGCTGTTTAAAGTTAGGAAGACTCTAAGTTGTATCTACCTGGGAGGTTAAGAAATCTATCTGAGCCGGGCAGTGGTGGCGCACGCCTGTAATCCCAGCACTTGGGAGGCAGAGGCAGGTGGGTTTCTGAGTTCGAGGCCAGCCTGGTCTACAGGGTGAGTTCCAGGACAGGCAGGACTACACAGAGAAACCCTGTCTCCAAAAACAAAAAACAAAAAAAAAAAGAAAAGAAAAGAAATCTGTCTGACCACATGTGAAGAGCTAAGAGAAGAGACAATCGCTACAGAAGTGTGGCCTAGGAGAAAAATATTCATTCTCTGGGCTCAAGAGATGAACATGGTTGTAATTCTTCACACTTGTATTACAGATCTGGGGCTCTAAGCAAAGTTCAGCAGTCTCAGCTCACTACATCACATAAGCCCTCAAATATTAACTGTGGTCAAGACTGCAGTGGTCACTTAGCCCAACACTCTCACCGTACAGCTAAAGAATCTAAGGACCTGAGAATACAGTGATCTTCCTAAAGTTAAATGATTAAAAATTGCTCTAAGCCAATAATGTTGTATTACAATTAAAATCAACAAGAACAAACTATTCTTTTGCTATTTAAAAAACGGAGAGGGTCCGAGGAAGCTTAATGGTTCACTTCTCTAGCATGTATGAGAAGTGAACCTGTATTCAATCCTCAGTAAGGTGGGTAGGGAGTGGGGGTAGGTGATTCTCAGGCAGAACTGGAAACAGAACTTCAAAATCCAAGTTCAATTCCCTTATATTCCTTCTACCGTGCCTCTCAGCAATCACAACATACTGAACACTTGCCACCTCCCTGATGCTAGGAGGCCAGGATAGAATTTTCACTGAACATTTTCATCTCTTGTAGTCTGATTAAATTTTTTTCATTCTAACTTTTTATTTTCTAGAACATGTCACTCGAATTCTCTGTTTTCCCCAGTAACATTTTGTTTATTTTACTTCTGATGCTGAAACAATTACTTTCATTTTGTAAAACTAAAGTTTATTATTTATGACAGTTTGAGATTTACAGGGAAAAATTATGAAAGCAGCACATGGCTTCCATTAGCCTCAAACTCAGATTCCTGTTAACATCCTTAGTACATTTGTCACAAATTAATGAACTAATACTGAGTTGAACTAAATTATTATGTTTATTATATTACTATATTAATTAGCAATCAAGACAGTGTCCCATAGATATACCTACAGGCTAATCTGATGGAGGCAAATTTCAGCTAAGGTTTTCTCTTCCCAGGTTTGTCAAATAGATAACCAAGAGCAGCCACCACAAGTAGTTTTCTCTGGAAACTCAGTTCTTAGATGAGTCCAGGAAAAATGAATGTTTTTCATGTTGTTGAGCTGTTACAGTGCAAGGCTAGAAGTAACAGCTTCTGACATCTTTGTTAGAGTCAGTAGTTGGTAACTGCATTTTCACTCTTGGGCTCAGTAACAGCTCTCTCGAGCAGTTACTTTGACAACCTACTTTTGTGTTGTGTGTAACCAGAGAGCTAGATTTTGGTCCATCCCAGGAGTGAGATCTAGTTTGGAACAAAATATTAAAACTCTTAGAGTTATTCTGAAAAATGAAAAAGTAGTCAGGACTGTTGTAGAACTGGGACAAGAGGAGCCTCTCGGAGGCTTAGGCGGGGCAGTAAAGATGGGTACTCCTCTTAGTGTTGCTTAGTAAAGACAACACCACAAAAAGAACAGAAAACGCCGTACCAAATGGGTCTCCAGGACTCACACTCCTTATTGGTTTTTAAGTTATCCCCTTATCCCAGCACTGACTTCACATCTGCCCTCCCGGGTGCTTCTATCTTGATTAATTCAGTGGGCACTGGCAAGCTAATGCTCAGTGTTAGCAGAAGGGCTGAGAGTGGAGTAGAACTAACGAGGCAAACTGTCCAGCACTGGGAGGGGCAGTTTTCTTGAGATGGAACAATCACTGTCAGGAAAAAGAAGTAAATTACTACCGTCTCACACCACAGACACATAAAGGCTAATAACTGGAATAACTAACATTCTCTGGGGAATCTGAACGTCGGTTCCTTTTAGTCATCTATTTCCTATTTAAATAAGAAGGCAGACTCACCCAGAACCCAATTCTCAGTCTAATGTAAGCCAGTGTCTAACCGCTCGTGGTTGTTTACCTTTGTCTCTGTGTCTTCATACATATAATGGACATGATACGTGAGATTTTTCAATATGACTGTTGTAGAGTATGATAGAAACCATGTATGTAAAGTTTGCTGGGAAAAAAAAAACAGCCTTCTTCGGAAAGGCATATGTTAAAGGAAAAGGAGCAGCAGCCAGGCTGTTGGTTCCTGAGAGAAGCTGACACATAATTGCCCTTCAGGAATTAGCAGTTTTAGGAAAAGGCACTTCAGGATCATGATCCAGCCTTCCAGAGGGAGAGCATTAGGAAGGAATAGCACACGGTACTAAAAATAGCATAAGAGGGCCATGAAGGAAAGGAGAGGCTTCCTTTAAAACCTGGGGAAGAGCTGTATTTAAAGGGATACCTTCAAGTGAGAGCTGTCATGGACAAAATGACAGTGTAGAGAGGAGGGGAGGTAGACAGGAGAGCTTTCAGAGGAACCCCACTGAATAAGGGTGTGTGTGACTCGGATAAGTTTTGGAGGCTTGTGGGAAGTTTCACACCACATGAGTAAGTTTGGAATAATTTGAGTGACAAAGGAGCATGAAAGAGCCAGTGGGAGGACCATAAACTGTAAAAGTCTCAGAGAGAGCTGCACAGTCTAGAAATGAGGATAGGGAGTTATTGCCCAATTTCTTCAGGCTACGGGAATCTGGTTTTTTAAATGATCAGCATCTTAAAGGGACAGGCCTATAACCTAACAGCCATAAATTCAAAGCTGTATTTGGTGGTCCAAGGAAAGTAAGTGTACTATGTGTCCAAACCCCTAACCTACCACTTATTGGAAGGCTAAACCACAGGGGCAATACTAATAATCTTGGATATGTTACTGCTCTTTGGAACAAAATTAATCTATTTTTCTCTCTTTTCAAAAAGAAAGAAGGCATGACCAGTCCTGGCTGCTACCGGTAATCTTGATTAGAACACCCTTCCTTGTTTTCCTGACCCCACTCCGCTATTGGCCTAAACCATCTAACACGACTCTATTATGCTAACCATAAGACCAAGTGCTAGAGCAGTTCTGAGTTCCTCAGTTCAGATCCTACCCCTCTACAGATCTGTTAGCTTTTCTGTCCCATGACAATTTTGCTGCTTCTTGCTATCTTACAATTAACTCTTGACCTTGGGAGATGACCAAGAACAAAAGCTTAACAGTTACTTAAGTTCTACTCCATCTTCCAAAAATATGACACCTTCAGGCACTGCATGAATTGTGGTGCACATTAGACATTCCTTCTAATGCTGAGTACAGTTGTAACTGGGTGGTAAGTACTAGAAACCAGAAATAAATGGAGCACAAACTCTTTAAGCTTCCAGTTTCTTTTCAGAAAAAAAAAATGAGTCCTTTAAAATTATGTTTGTGTGCACAAATGTGTATAAACGAGAGATTATAGCACAATGCTTAACATATAACCAACATCCAATAAATATTTGCTGACTCCCCAAGCTAAACTGTGAATGCTGAGCATTCCATATGACTGGTATGAGGATTAAATAAGGATGTGTCAGCATATTAGTAACTGAAGCATTTGACAGGTGCATAATTATCATTAAAACTACAAAACAAAGGAACACAATGAAGAAGAACCAAGCCAGAAGCCAACTCTGAAAAGCTCCTTTCTTAGAGAAGCTGAATGAATGCCTGAGGAAACCCTGCCTCACTGGGTAGGATCCTGACATCCCCAGAATACACAAAGCCTTGTTCAGACAGAGTCTGTGCCCAAGGACAGTCTTTCTTTGCAGTTAAACTACTTACAGACTATTCACTGTGTTTCAGAGAGATGCTTGGTAACCCATTTCGAAGGAGACTGATGTAGGAACTGCCTAGGTGTTCTCTTTCAGAGAATGCAGAGTAGCTCAGAACATACCGCACAGAAAACAAAGAAGTCCATAGAACCTCTCAGACCTTTAGGCCCAACATTAAGGAATCTGTCTGTATTGTAAAATCTACTAGAGTAGCAGCAATGTGAAGACTAGCGTGTTACTGTGCCTCTTTTCTAGAAAGTGTTCTCTGAGCCCATGCAAGAAACAGAGAATGTGACAACTAAGCACAACAGCTTCTGCTTCTGTTTCAGTATAAAGAAGAGCCTCCACCAAAAGCCACCGTGGGAATCTGAAGAAAATGCACCATCCCCTGCTGTAATTTTACAATAATCTAAAATTCCACCAGTCTAGAACACAAGCTGGATGGAGAAGAGCAGTAAAGTACCTACCTTGGAAAGGGAAGGCCCTGGATCCAATTCCCAGCCCCCCACAAAAAAAATCAATTATTTTTAGCATTAAAATATTACAAAGAATATTTTACTTAGAAAAACACATTATCTGAACTGCCTTTATTGAGAGACAATTACAAAATCAAAAATAGCTCTATTGTATAATCTTGCATTGAGTTGTGCATAAAGACTTGGATCCTGTTCTGACTTTTCTCATAGCTTACCATGCTCCTTTTGCCAAAGACATTTATCTTTCATTATTCTTCTTTGGAATGCTTTTATATGTGAAATGAAAAACTCAGGCCAAGCTTGGTGGTGCATACCTTTAATCCCAGTTGGAGAGGCAGAGGTAGAGGCAGGCAGATCTCTGTGACTTAGAGGCTAGCATGGTCTATATAGCTACTCCCAGTCAGCCAAGGCCACACAATGAGACCCCGTCTTTTAAAAAGGATCTATTCTGATAAACCTTAGCATAGTAAGATTGTAAAATTCATTGCAGAGATGTGCACTGACAGCTCAGAAACTTCTGGGTTCACTCCAGCAGCAACAGCACGGTGCTTGGAGCTCTCCAGGGTACTGATTCCAGCTGAAGCTGGGTTCTGCCTCTGGACACAGACATGTTGCCAAATATATTGGCCACCTAAACAAAGATGTGACACAACATAATGTATTTTCAGTGGGAATACGAAGTGACAAAGGAGAAGACTGTTACAGAAAACAAGTTCCAAAAAGAAGTTTACAGATCATTTTCTATATATACTCTCCAAGTCACAAACTCAAAAGCCATGACAATCTTACCTGACTCTGAACCCAAGACTGACATGAATCCTCGGGATTTAGATATGCATGTGATCGCAAAATTCCTACACAGGCTGCTATAATGGTACAGTGAACAGAGAACACACTACTCTCTTGATTGCTGCAATCCTAGTAGAGAATTAGGAAGAGGTCTGGAGTTGGGAAAATGCACGTTCGAGCCCCAGATAGCATTTACTAGCTGCACAACCTGGACTGTTACTTTTCAAAGCTTTGCTTCACATCTTTTTCAAGTGAGGGAGAAATAGTATATATAACTTCAAAAGACTGATAAGGGAATTTTAATAGGACAGTATAATAAAAGTATTCACTATTGAGACACTCCTGAGGTTGTCTTTGGCACTATCGTACTGGCATAGTGCCAAGTACACAGTAAGCTATAGAATAAGTCTTACGACTAAAATGAAGACTTTATAGGTAGCAAGTATCTTTATAAGATACCCACACTTCCAGGAAGCAGGTAAAAGTCACGGATACCCTCAGGAAAGTAAACCGCAGCAGACGAGACTGGCTTATTTACGGTTTGCCAGGCTTTTAGATTCTTGTGACTTACTGAACTACTTCAATTCTAAATGATGCTGAGCAAAAAAGCATGTTAGTTGTTTCCTGCAAACTAAGTAACATTATAAACTGTCCCCATAACAGTGACAACAACCAAATGAGAAAGGTATACTTTTTTAATTTTAAAAGTGAATGCAAACAACAAACTAATCTGATGTGTTTGGAGAGTTGATAGTCACTGTCTAAGTCCTGCCTCTATTTTCATCTTAGAACTCGGTGATCTAGGATTTCAATTATCTAAATCTCCTTTCGTTCTCTTCTGTCATCTGTTAGAAAACTAAAATAAATGTTGGTCAGCTCGAGTATTTGTTCACCTTCTGCATCTCCAAGATGCTAAAATGCCAGGAAGAAAAAAGAAGCATAACAGAGCAGACTGTCACATCACGAAGGCCCAACACACAGCAAGTCAAGTTTGTCTGGTCAAAAGATAATCATTTCAAATCTTTCCTTTCCCTCAAATAGCTCCCCTTCATCATCCTTCTCTTTCTCTGTGTTGACCCACCCGCCTACTAAACAGAGAAAATAGAAGTCACCAGATGGATGCATCCTAACTTCCCACCATCTAATCGACACAACTTTCGGTAGCTTTGCCCAGTTTTCCCACCACTTCTGTTAAAATAATAAATCAGGTGCCCTCCTCTTACCCAAGATCAAACCACCTGTGAGCTGGGCCTTACTCGTCTTCCTGCTAACAGAAGTTCACAGTGTCATAATGTCGTTTTCCATGAAAATTACCTTTTCCTTAAGTTTACTGTGGCATGTATTTGTGCCTCAGTATATTCAGCGAAAGATCGTGACAAAAAAGAATGAAGTGGTTCTTTCTGTTCTGGTATGGACCAGTCGTGGAATACAATATGTTTACCTGAACTTCAAACTTCTAAGCCTAACCCACTCCTTGTCTCCCCCTAAAAATCTGCTTTTGCAGACACCCCCTCTCAGTAAGGGTCACCTCTAGACACCCAGCTGCGTGATCAGAAGCTTCAATATCTTCATTCCCTTCATCTCTCATCTAATCAATCAAGCCCTGGCTGTCTAATTTATTAAGTATTCCTTATACTGTGCCACTTCTCTCTGGCCCCACTTTTGCCTGACAGTTCAGTCTACCTGAGCATCTGCAGCAGCTTTATAGCCACTTTCCAGCATCAGCATCCAGTCTCTCCCTCCCTGAGTCCACTCCAGCAGGTTAGGCCAGGGTAACAAACTCTATCAAGACTCTTGCACAGCTTCCCATTCCACTTAGAATCCATAAAATTCTTAGCAAAGTCACTCAGGCTGATTTTTAAAAAAAAAAAAATTATTAGATATTTTCTTCATTTACATTTCAAATGCTATCCCAAAAAGTCTCCTATACCATCCTCCCCCCACCCCGCCCTGCTCCCCTACCTACTCACTCCCACTTCTTGGCCCTGGCATTTCCCTGGTACTGGAGCATATAAAGTTTGCAAGACCCAGGGGCCTCTCTTCCCAATGATGGCCGACTAGGCCATCTTCTGCTACATATGCAGCTAGACACGAGCTCCGGGGGGTACTGGTTAGTTCATACTGTTGTTCCACCTATAGGGTTGCAGACCCTTTCAGCTCCTTGGGTACTTTCTCTAGCTCCTCCATTGGGGGCCCTGTGTTCCATCCTATACATGACTGTGAGCATCAACTTCTGTATTTGTCAGGCACTGGCATAGCCTCATAGGAGACAGCTATATCAGGGTCCTTTCAGCAAAATCTTGCTGGCATATGCAATAGTGTCTGCGTTTGGTGGCTGATTATGGGATGGACCCCCGGGTGGGGCAGTGTCTGGATGATCCATCCTTTTATCTTAGACTCAGGCTGATTTTAATTCACCCATCCAACTTACCAGACTTTCTTTTATTCATTCAACAAATCTCTGTTGCACATGCGCACACACACACAACTGCATGTGTATGCACATGTGTGATACACATGTGTACAGGTGTGTTTGTGTAAACATATGTGGAGATCAAAGGATAACTTCAGTGTAATTCCTCAGGCACCGTAAACCTTGTTTTTAAACACGGTCTCCTCTGGGCTGAGGACCAAATGACAAACTAGCTGGCCTGAAAGCCCACTGATACACCTGTCTCTGCCTGCTGGCATGAGGATTGCACACACAGCCATCACACACAGCTTTTTTTTTTAATTTTTAAACATAGGTTCTGGGAGTTAAACTCAGGCTCTTGTTCTTGGAAAACAAGCACTTTACTAACTGAGTCAGCTTCCCAGATTTCAAAAATATATTATTCTTATTGATTGTATTCCAGTAGAAACTTACAGCACAGAATAACCACTAAAGAAATAACTAGTTAATTGCAGTTGTAATTTACAACTGTAAAGTAAAGTATAAAATGCTCTGAGAACAAATGATTGCCTGGTAAAGGGGGAAGGAACTAATTAAAGCCCATGTCTGTTCTGCCTCTCCACACCCCAAGACTTTTCCTCACCAGAATATGGTGTAAATTGAAGCTCTTTTCCCCTAAAAATAACTGATTTTGGCTTCTTTCCCCCCTTCACTTCTCCACAGTCCACCCCTGTGCTTCCAGGCATGGAGCTTGATACCTGTTCGTACGGCAAAATCCAGCTCCATGGGGCCCACAAACCAGGTCCTTATCACTGCTGTCCTAGGAGACCACAGTGTGGTAGGGATGGGGCAGAGGACAAGCAAACACGCAGAGGACAATGCAAGCCCGAGACAAGTGAATAACTGTGCCCGAGGTCTGACACAGTCCTAGGATTGTGGGAAATGTAAAACACTATGTGAAAGTTTCTTATCAGTGATGGTTATCCCAGTGGTGGTCTCCCTAAACAACAGAATCCCCCCCAAGGAAGGAAATAATTATTAATATTGAAGCAATCGAGTCGTTTATTTTATGCATAAAAACCTGATTTTTTTTGTTTTGTTTTAGAAACCAAACTTCTACTTGCAGCAAAGATCAATGAATTCAAATGTCTTACTTTAGCCACTCCTTTTTATTGCATCAGAAAACTCTCTAAACTTATCGTTTATTATAAATTATAATTACATCTCAGGCATTAAACAGCTGCTGACACTTAAAAATAAAAACACTAAATTAAATGCAATGCAACGAACATCATTTTCATGATGCAGCTCTTGCACAGCCCCCTGGCGGTAAGACAGAGGAATGATCATGGGCTGCAAGTTCAGGTTTCAGATTCCTGGAATGAATGCCAGGAGAGGTCCTGAACTCTGACCCCTGTAACCTATAAGGACAATGAGACCAAGAACACTTAGACTACAAAAAACCAACAAACAAAAACCAACTCATTGTTTTAAACATATATTAACAAAAAGGTAAATCTACTGCTTTTGAACCTAGTGTACTTATTTTAAAGACAAGGAAGTAGAAACTCACTAAAGCTTATTATACATGCCAGTATAAACAAAGAATGAAAAATTCATTAATACACATATTTTAAAAGTATAGGTTTGGGATAAATAACTTTTTAGGAATTCAAAAGACCTACTTTCTTATCATGTTTGTTTTGGTTTCACTTGTTGACCCATCCTCCAAAATTAAAGTCCATTGCAAAAAAAGATAAATCTATGCTCTAAAAATCAAAAGTCAGAATGACAAATTCAAACTAAGACTGGAAGCGCATACCTAAACCTATCTCTGTGGATGAGAGTACAGTGCTCTTATTAGCAAGGCATACTTACATGCTCATCCTTGGAGTCAGAGATAAAACGTGCTGTCCAAAGCCTGAGTACTGGGGAGGAAGTACTCCCCAGAAAAACCTGTATTCCCTAGTATAAAGGGGAAATGACACTCAGACATAAAAATAACAAATGTTCTCTAGAAGTATAACTTAACAAGTCGGATCTGGGCCAGAGTTCACATTCAGACTCCCAATTCAGGGGTATTTCTTAGAGAGCATATTATTACAGAGGACTGAAACCAACTTTTGTGTTAAATTGTCAACGCTAAAAATATTTCTTTCTATGGCTGTATCTCATAGGTAGAGGGCTTACCCATAACTCACTGGGACCTGGATTTGATCCTCACCACTGAAAAGAAAACTTACAGGGACTAGGGATGCCTGCGGGAAGCTAAGGCAAGAAACATGGCAAGACCAACACTGACTTCAGCTTCAGAACACGCTCCAGAGCAGCCAAGGCTACTTTTTTTTTTTTTTTTTTTGAACAATCTACTCAGAACGCTTCTTATCACTACCTAAAAACATTTTTAAAAAATTAGTGGTCCAAGTACTATTAATTCTTTCTTTAATTTTATAGTCATAATCAGCCAGTGTGTAAGTTATGTGTCCTTCCTCCATCTATTAACAGTATGTATTGAGAGTTGCTGTGTCCTAGGATTCAGGAAAAGAGTGGAGAACAAGATAAAGGGAACATCTACCTTTACGGGACTTAGCTGCCCCTGGTGAAGGCAGATGCACAAGTGAACAGGCCAACTGATAATGATTTATTCGACTCTTACAAAGTAAATCAAGGAAAGACTGGGGTTAATAATGAGAGGTGCCTACTTTGCATAGAGTAGTCAGAGCATTTATTTATTTTTAAAAGATATTTTTTTTGTAAATATACATAGAAATTTAATAATATTTTATAAATTACACATATATTTATTACATACATGTATAATTTATTACTGCAAGTTATCCAATATGGAGCAATTTCTTTTTTTTAATTTTTATTTTTTTTATTAGGTATTTCCCTCATTTACATTTTCAATGCTATCCCAAAGGTCCCCCATACCCACCCCCCCAATCCCCTACCCACCCACTCCCCCTTTTTGGCCCTGTCGTTCCCCTGTACTGGGGCATATAAAGTTAGCAATTTCTTTTTTTTTTTAATTTTTATTTTTTTTATTAGGTATTTTCCTCATTTACATTTCAGTCAAGGCTACTTAACAAGATCCTGGCTCAAAAAAAAGAAATGGAAAGAAAAGGATATTAAGTACAGTTTGGTGAACGGGTAGGAATAAAAACAATCTGCTAGGCGTGGGATCGGGAAAACAGAAACTCAACAAATAACAGGTGTTATAAACAAGGATTCCTGGTAGGTAATAAATATGGAAATACAAAAATGAGCAAGATGAGCTCCAGTCCCAAGACAGCTATAGCACGCCTGTAAAATAAGACAGGATTCACACGAGAACAGACAGATTGAAAGAAAGAAAAAAGAAGCAGATGAACTGCTATAGACTTCCATACTGGGGAGAAATAGCAACAAAGAGAATAGGTGGTGAGGGACCTATAAAAGCGGTGTTGATGTGTGGGGGGTGGAGAATAAGGCATTAGGAAAGATAAGGCTGGAACAATCTCAGGGGAAGCAAGGGGGTGCGTGAGACCTCTGGCCCCTCTTGGCTAGTCCACCCTTTTCAAGTTTAGCTGATCCAGCATAGACAGACCATTTCACCTAAGTAAATTGCAAACTATGTAATGTGTGCAATGCTTTCCCCTTACATTCTCAGAGTAGAAACATGAGGTTAAGGTATCGTCTAGGTCACTTTACTTTTGAAGGCGATAAGGGACCTTGTTTCTTCCAGATTCTGGTGACTATCAGCAATCTTTGCTGGGCCCTGGCTTGTGGCTGCTGATGTGAAGTCTCCTAAAGCCCTGAGTGAATGTGTGTTGCTAATATGAGGACGGCCATGTCAAGGACCTCGGTGCCTTAGAATCATGGGAAATAGGTCTTCTCAGGGGTAAGCTCGGAGAGATGACAAAGCTTTCCTCTGATCCAAGTAAGATTGTTGGCAATGTATTCTAAAAATGTTCACTGTAGCTTTTTCCCCCAGCCCTGCCCCAACCATGTTCACCGACTGAAACTGTTCCCCTTCAGAGAGCTAAACCTGGCTCCTTGTTCGCCTGTCTGCAATGATCCTGCCTCTTTGTTCAGCTATATACAGTATCTGCCCCCTTCAACTGTATGTAATAAACACACTGAACTTCTGTGCTGTAGCTTCTCCATCAGAGTCCAGCCCACCCAATCCCAGCGTTTCTTCTGTTCATCTGTCTGCCATTTCTTTATTCCTTTACCGCCCCTCGTCAGGGTACCAGGACCCAAGCTGATTAAGGATGCACACATGGCCTTCTCTCCTAAGAAAGACAACGTTTCTCTGTGCTTCCTCTATGGCAAGGATACAGCATTGGATTTATTCCCCCATTTTGAATGTAGGATGATATAATCTCAAGTTCTTTAGACAAGTATTTCTGAAAACTCTATGCCAACACAAGGTCACATTCTGAGGTCCTGGGTAAGCATGGGCAGAAAGTGAAGGCTGGGAGCATTATTCAGTTCTCTGCAGAATAGAGTCTGCACCTTTCTTAATTCAGATCCACTTGTGTCTGAACATTTGACAATCTCAGCACTAGTCTAGTCTTCTACAAGATGTTATATTTTCATTACGCTACAAGGGTGTTTCCATAGTATTAGATGATATCTATAAATCCTTTAGGGAAAACTAAGATTTGTTTAGAAATTTTAAAGCTAGCTATAATTTCCAATAGACTCAAACCTTAGATTTTGGTCTTATCTACATAAATAACCAATTCTATTTTTTTCATTTTTGAGTCAGAGTGTCACACATTTTGTGAGAAAATGAAGAACAATAATAAATGTAAAGGCATTTTTGAACTCTAAAATAATATGTAAATACCAATTATTATAAAATTTTAATGTTAATTATCAACAAAATATACTATTGCTGTTAGGCACAATTTTCTAAAAAAAAAAAAAGATTTGTACTCTCTGTGTGTGCCTATGTGTGTTGGAATGTGCATATGTGTACGAGTGTCTGAGGAGTCCAGAAATACTGAATCACTTGGAGCTAGATTTATGGTCAGTTGTAAGTTACCAGATATGGGACCTGGGAACAAAGCTCGGGTCCTATGCAAGAATCGTATGCACTCTTTATTTTTCTTCTATTGAAAACAGTTTTTTCCTTATAATATATACTAACGATAAATGATATGGATATATACTCTACTCCTCCTAGATTCTCCTTATCTCTCCTCTCATCTGGACCCACCTCCTTTCTGCCCCTCATTAGGAAACAAACAGACTTCTAATGGATAATAATAAAATAAAATAAGATAAATCAGAATAGGACAAAACAAACAGAAGCAAAAGAGACCAAGAAAAGGTGTGAGAAACATACAGACACAGAGTTCATACTCATAAATCCCATAAAAAACTCAAAACCGGAAGCCCTGATATATATGCAGAAAACCTGTAGGGTAAAAAAGAGAAGGGGGAAGGAGAAGGAGGGAGGGAGGGAGGTGGAGAGAGAATATGAATTTAAAAATTAAAATTAAAATATTAAGGAAGGAAGGAAGGAGGGAGGGAAGGGAAGGGAAGGGAAGGGAAGGGAAGGGAAGGGAAGGGAAGGGAAGGGAAGGGAAGGGAAGGGAAGGGAAGGGAAGGGAAGGGGGAAAGAAGGGCAAGCCCTGACATATTGTAAGAACAAAGACCCAACCCCCCAATCCCATTAAGTTCATTTTCTGATATCCATCTACTGCTAGGCAAGAAACAAGACCTTCTAAACACAGTAAGACTGGTGCACATATGAATTCACAGCGACTGAGGCAGTGTGCACAGGGCCTGCACGGGTCTGCACCAGATGGGGTCTTAGATCTGAAAAGAGAAGTGGATGCATGCCCCATCCCCAACTCAGAAGCAATCTCCAATTGATAACCATCTGTACATGAAATTTTAGTGTTCTCAAGGGAGTCCCACTGTGGAAACAAACTACTTTGAAGAGTAGTACACACTCCTAACCACTGAGCCATATCTTCAGCCCCTTGCCACATTTTTAAACAACTTTCATTTTTCAAATTATGTGTCTGTATGTGTGTTTGAGCACATGAGTGCAGTACCCATGGAGGCCAGAAGAGAGTGCCTGATCCCCTGGAGGAGAGCTTACAGGCAGGCCACTATAAGTCACCTAATATGGATAATGGGAATAGAACTCAGGTCCTCTGCAATAGCAGTACACAGCCTTAACTGCTGAGCCATCTCTCCAGCAACCGCAATATCTTAAATATCAGGCAAAGGTAAGAAAAGGAAACATCCTGTAACGCCAAAGGACTCATATTTGACACTAATACATTTAAAATATGGTATCATTTACCATTAAATTATTTGGAAATTACTATATATGCCTGATAAGTACAGATATTAATCTATAATAGCTGGAAGGAAGGCAAAGTTAAACTAAATCTTACAGGACAGACAGGACTTTGCTAGAGAAGAAAAATGTTTGGAGAAAGAGGCCCAGGTAAAGATTAATACTCTATCTTAGGGGACAGAGAAGAGGAGATAAGTCTGCCAGGAGCAAATGACAAATGCTGGAGGGAAGATAAGAAACATGGCTAGACATAAATTTCAAAGCTTCAGTATGATGGGCTTGGTGCAGATCAGCAGGCACTGGGGCACCTGAATAGCATAATGAAAGTAAGGATTTGTTGGGGAGAGCCTGGCAGCATTTCCAGACTAGATTAGCAAGGCAGAAGCTAAAAGGAAGGACACGAACTAATCCAAAGCATGCTCATCTTCACAAGTTTCTAAAATCGTGACTGGTTGCAAAATCCATAATTTCTGAAAAGCTGCTTACTTAGAAAATAATTCTAAACCTTTCCTAGTCCCCCTCCCACCCTCCCACCCACCCACCCACCCACAGCATGTCATGTGCTGACTTCACTAGGCCAATCACTGGCCTGCATGGAAGCTTCCGTTTCCTGTCTCTCATAATTCCAGAGCAGAGTAGGAGCTGGAAGAACATATATGCACGCTCCAATCCAATTTAAAAGTCCTCTCTAAACCAATATGGATTGTAGAAGCCACTTTGCCTGTTTATATATTAGACTAAGAAATGTCCATCTCCCAGTCATCACTCCTGAGGACCAAGGTCAAACACATCAGCTCCTTACAGAACACCGGGGCAAACTCTGGAGAGTTTGAACTCTCCACTACTAGAACAGGAGGAGGAATGCCATAATCCCATAGCTCTTGCCAGAGATGCAAACCGTCCCCAGTGGTAGCTGGTTGCAGGGAGGCAAGTCTGAGTCAGTCTGTCAGGCAATGAAATCCTCACTCCATCTGCTCAGAGTAAATTCTCTGCCAAGTTTTGATGCCTGGACACATGAGATCCCACACCCACGCCCATCCCTTTCTCTTCTGAAACAAAATCTGTTTCATATCTTCATCTCTTTCCTCTTCCCAATATTCCAGCTCTAAGAAATTACCTCTGGGTTGCAGGATATAGAAGAGAACAGAGAAGCACATGTTACCCTTGCATCTCCAGGCAGATAAAGGATGCCTGGCTTTTCCACCTAGAATATCTCTTTTCCTTTAGCTATGCTTATTTCTCCAATCCCTTTTTTGAGTGAAATATTAAAAATTCAGAAATATATGTAGATAGATAGATAGATATTATATTTTAAAGAATGGAGCTGAAGTCCTAATTCACACTATAAACAGAAATTTAGGCAAGATAATTCAAGAACCCAAATGGAAGAGGGAATCTATAAAAGCACTGAAGACAGTGCAGCTGTTAGGTCTGGGAGTATAGCCCAGCAATAAAGCACTTGCCTAGCTTATGCAAGATCTTGGTTTGAGTCCCCGGGGTATAGAAACATACAAGTACAAATCTTCAAAAACTTTTACTTGATAATAGTTTCTTTTTAAATATTTAATTTTTACTGTTAATTATGTGCATGTGTATGAGTGGGGTTTCATGCGAGTGCAGTGTCTGAGGAGGACATAAGGTAAGGTGGCACTGGACCTGGGGCTGGAATCCAGGCGGTTGTGACGGGACCTGCCCTTACTCCTCTCCCAGAGCAGTATTCTAACCACAGAGCCATCTCTCCAGCCCCAACAATAGTTTCTTAAAAATGCACAAAACAAGCAACAAAACCATTGTTTAAAAGAACTGACAAATTGAACTATAAATTTACATCTAAAACTTGTGCTTCAGGCCTACCAAAAGTGCCAGGATAATACAAAGAATAGTAGAAAGTATCAGCAAATCAGGTATCTAGTAAAGAATATGGACTTCGAATATATAAAGAGCTCTCACAAAGCAAGAAAAAATCCCATGTAATTAAGCCCACCCAATTAGTCTGGTTAAATCAGAGACTAGGAACTGCATAGATATTTCTCTATGAAAAGAAAATATACAAACAGCCAGTAAATAAATCAATAGATGTTCAACATCATACATAATTAAGGAAATTCAAGACCAAACCACAAAAAGATGACAATTCATACACATTAGGATGGCTATAGCAGTATTTGTTTTTTTAAAAAAAATGTAACTAGAGTCAATGATTTAATAAATTGATGGTGGGGACCCATGTAAAATGTATAATGATGCACGTGCCACATGAAATGGCACAGCCACCACTGGAAAAACAGTCTGGCTGTCTTCAAAACGTTAAACACAGACCCAGCACCTCTACTCCTTTGCACATACTTAAGAGTACACCCAGAACCTGGGGAGGGGTAAGGAGAAAAGGAGGGAGGAGGAGGGAGAGGGAGAAGAAAGAAGAAAAACGAGGGAGGTAGAAGATGAAGAGGGAAGGAGGAAAAGGAAGAGAAGGGGAAGAAGGGCAGAGATACTTGCTTGTGAACAAAAGCTGCTCAAAGCATTATTTACAACATATGAAATAGAAACATGAAAACAGATCAAACATTAAATGATGCCTACATAAAGAAAATGTGGTAACTATATACAAGGGGATACTCTGTAAAAAGAAATAAAATTCCAGCTGGATATTGTGTCCAGGACAGCCAAGACAACACAGGGAGAGCCTATCTCATAAACAATAAATAAATAAATAAATAAATAAATAGGAGCAAAATGTTGAAATACTAAAATGTGGAAGAACTTTGAAAATGTTAAGCTAAAATGAAAGAAGCCGGACACAAGGGCGACATGTTGTATTATTCCATTTCTGTGCAGTGTCCAGAACAAGGAAATCGACAGAACAAGAAAACAGACTTAGTGTTTGCCTAGGACGAGAGGGCTGGGGTTTCTTATGAGGATGAGGAACAGGGTTTGGAATTGAATAGTTCTGACAGTTAGTTACACAACCTTACGAGTGTACTAAAACCAATTAATTATATGTTTAAGCAGTGAATTTTATAAGATGTAAATAATGCCTCAATTTTAAAATGCCCAAGCTTCAGAGCACAGTTTCTTGTGTCCTGCTCTGCCTCACATCTGGAACCTAGCTGACTCCCAGTGCTGCCATCATGCTTCGTCCCGCGGCAAGGCGCACTGGAGCTGCTTCCCACTCTATATACACTCCGTGAAGGCTGTGATTGCTCATCCTCAAAATCCCCTTCGCTGATACCTAAAGTCCCCCTCCTAAGCTTTCTCGACTGAACTATGAAATTCTTGCTTAACCATACAACTGTTCTGCTGTTGTAGTAATGAGGCACAAAAGCACAAGTTGTGGATTCACACCTAAACTCAATTCCTTGTTCATCAGTTTGCAGCTGTCCTAAGGGAAGTCAGTTAATCTACCACTCACGTGTAAAATGGAAACAATCCCTCTGAAAATGCAAGTGTTCAGTGGGGTAACGTGTGCAGTGCCTGGCCTGTCAACAGTAACATTTCAACCACCGCTGATTCACTCCGGGTGATTGGTAAATGAATAACATGGCCCTTTCTCCCATCTAGCAAGGTACTGTACGCCAATCTGAAGCTCTTCTTACCCAGGACCCAAAGACACCTGAAAACCACAAAAGATTTTCTAAAGGCTAATGAGTGAAACACCCTTCATATGTGTTTAATTAGAGAGCTGATTTCCAACCTAACATAATTCATAAGCTCATTATATCAGGCTGTGAAGATAACAGGCAGGAGACATAATATTTGACAGAAAATGGAAAGGCACTGCTCCAATTACCATAAATGGAATACATTACAAATAAGCATATGTTTCTGGGGACAAAATGAAGAGGCCCCTTATGGAGAGGAGCTGGAAAGTGAGCCAGGAGGCCTACTCTAATTTTTTACATAGGAAGCTAAATTATATTAATCGCCCAGCTCTAATGATGAGGTTTAAATGCCAGGGCACTGCTAATTTATCAGTGTGAGACTTGCTTCTCCTCAGCAGAGCCTCCAACTCCTTACCCCTTTGTTTGATACAAGCAGTATTCACATATCCAATACCCTTACGCTGAGAGGAAATCAGTATAGACCTTACATCATCAAGACTTTCTCTGATCAGCATCATTTCTGAGTGTACGAACACCACCCCTGCCTGAGTTAACATCCAAACACTGCTGTGTGGGGGGAGGTCCTGTGTCTGTTGGCTACTAAGTGAGGCAAATGCCCTCAGAAGCAAATTCTAATCTTTACAGTGAGAAAGCTGCTGCCCCTTTAAAAGTGCCTTTCTTGGGAAGATCATATGCCCTAGTACAGGGGAATGCCAGGGCCAGAAAGCAGGAGTGGGTGGGTTGGGGAGCAGGGCAGGGGGAGGGTATAGGGGAATTTCAGGATAGCATTTGAAATGTAAATGAAGAAATATCTAATAAAAAATGGGGGGGAAAAGTACCTTTCAAATGTACCTTCCAAGTTTTACATTTTTTTTTCAGCTAACTCTCTTTAGAGACAAAGGGGATCAGTTGAGCTCCTGTTACCCTGAACTCATTCTTTAGGTGATCTAGAGTGCACTTTGCTCATTACAATACTGCACTTTCTGTCTCGAATTGGCACATGCCATCCATCTTTCACTTTTGAACGTGTGCTCTGTGACCTTAAGCTGAACGTGCTCGGAATGTCACCATCATCTTTCTTCTTTAAGCATGTGCTCTATGACTTTGAACTAATTATGCTTAAAAATGTATAGCTGTTTGTTTGAAGCCAGGTGTCTCGATGTAAGACTGTATGTTCTGGAACTCTCTATGAAGATCAGGATGGCCTTGAACTCACTAAGATACACCAGTGAGTGATGGGATTAAAGGGCATGCACCATTATGCCTACCTCAGAAACCTATATCTTAAGTGAGCATGCTCAGACACGAGCTCAGCTCTATCTTTGCTTTCTTTCCTATAGAATGAGTATAGATTCCCTGCAAGCAACCCTAGTGCACTCATTTGCTACAAGCAGAACATTCTCCTCTTATTTCATCATTGTGCTTTTAGACATGACACCCATGAAGATAGGAAACTAAGTTAGTTTTACCTAGTAGAGCTCAATATTCATACAAAGATATTTATAATTCTTTATTGGCTATACCACTATAATAGTCAAAACCTTTTTTATAACGGAGCCCAGGGACACTCCCAAACTTATCTCCAAGTGCTTCATAGTCCTGTCCTTCCCATCATAAACAGTAGCCACATCAAACACGGCATTCCAAAACAGCAATATCTTTCCATGCTTTCTGCCCCATTCCTCTCCCTGAAATGTGTTATTCCTTCAGTTTCCCAATCCACTTTGTCAACTTCTCTTCCTTTATATCCAGCCCAAATGCTTCATTTTGTCAAGCCCTTTACTAATCCTAACTCCTGGCAAATTAATTAAATTCCTCTCCATTCCCCTATGATGGTCAAAGGACAACATGAGGCTTTGTGTGCATGTAAAAGAAAGATAAAGCCAAATCTTTTGCTTATTTAAGTTTTACTATTCATAATCTCTCACAAAGGTGACAAGACCCCTATTGGAGGACTTCTACCTTCGAACAATACAAATCAGCAATGAAAGAGATTAGACTAAAGCTGTATAAGAGGAAACAGATGAGTCTCATGAAGACATGGACAAACTAACAAGACCAGACACAAAGGAGGTTATGTTGTATGATTCTGCATATATTAAATAAGCAAAATTAATATGTAGCGAAGAAAGAAAAGCTGATGGCCATCCAGTAAAGAAGAAATGATAAGAGAGTGTATTGCAGAGGCTGAACAGGAGCTGATAATATACACATACTTCATAAAAGTTACTGAGCTATAAAATCATTACTTGTGTATTTTATGAATGTCATTTATAATACAATCATTTTAAAGTTCATAGAGAAACCTCTTGGAGAATGAGGATCATAAAGTTTTAACCCATGACTGCATCCTGACACCACAAATCTATCCCTGATTCTCCACTACTCAGATTCTGTTTATTTAAAGCTTCTAATACATCAGGGCTGTCCATGTTCTTTCTCTTCACATTTTCTATACTTTACTAAGCACTGAAGTCATCAAATCAACCTCTGACCAAAGCCATTACTACTTTGCACTAGTCACAGGATAAAACACATATAGTAATCCCTAAAGAATCCCAATCTCACCCTAGGATCAATTCATTTGAACAATAGCTCCAATAAAGTGAAATAAATAACTCAAACAAAATATATCCTATACTCTGTCTTCTTCTCATTGACCTACATGAAGAGTAATCAGGCAGCAATAGCTGTGTGATAATGTGATACAACTTAAGCAAAGTCTACAGTCCTCACAAAGCCAACTCTTGACCTGCTATCCTTCCTCGATATCACTAGACAGAGGTGAGGGAAAATAATGTTTAGAAACTGTGATTTCATCTCCCAGTGATAAAAACTGATTGCAAATCATAAAGAATAACTCAATCTCCTGGGGGGAGAGGCAAATCTACTCTTCTATTCTTGTGTTCACTGCACTAAGGTGATACTGACAGTTTTTATTGATGATATACTTTAAAGTTTATAGAGCAATTTCATAACCTTTATTTCAGTTACTTCTTTAGATAATTCTAGACTTATGGCATGCTCATACACATTTACAAAGATACTAAAATCAGAAACTAGGAGTTATCTTACAGTTTCATATTCTTAGGATTCTCTGAAACACATTTTATTTCTGACATGTTCTTTGTGTGGGTGAGTATATATGTTTGGAAGTGTGTGAGAGTGTGTGTACATACACAGGCTGAAGGTTGACATCAAATGTCTTATTCTATCTATACTCACTTTATATTTTAAAGTAAGGTCTTTACATGGAACCTGAAGCTCACAGAATGGCAGGCCAGTGAGTGCTAGGAATCTTCCTGCCTCTACTCCACCTAATGCTGGGTATACAGATGCACACTATTTCATCTTACATGGGTGTTGGGGGGGACCAGATATTGTTGTTTTGTAGCAAGCACTTTACCTACTGAATCATCTTTCCAGCACCTTATAACACTTATGAGCATGTTTTCCACCAATCTCCACTTCATCACTATTAGGTGTCTATTCCACCCCTGAAGGTGTTCTCCTTCTGTGGTTATAATTTCTAGTATACTGCCTGAAAGTACCATACCTCCTCTATTCATACTAATTTCAAAGAGACTTCCAATGTCAGCAAGTCTTGAGATTCAAATTTTTAAATGGTGAAATTTTATGTAATACAAGATGATGTGCAAATGATATTAAAAGATAAGTATTCATTGCTTTAAAACCAAGCTGCTAAATGTTAAGGAAAGAATAAAACAGTCCTTTACCCCACAGGTCATAGTCTTACCTAAAGCACTGACTTTACCTTAAAGAATGCCTTTGTAGGGTTAGACATGGTGGTGCATGCCTTTAATCCCAGTACTTAGGAGGTGGAAGCAGATTTGAGGCAAGCCTAGTCTGCATAGCAAGTTCTATGCCAGCCAGGACTACATAGTGATACCTTGTCTCAAAACACCTCCCCTACAAATTCCTTTCTTAACTTCACAATCACTGATTATTTTACCACATTAAAAAAAATACTCAAAAGGTAGTTTTTAGTTAAAATAAATAATACAAAAGATACTATGGCTATTACCATCCACTGTTCTTCATTGACAATGAACATATCATTTAAAACTGTGAAGTCCGCAAACTTTAAGCAAACATAAACAAATATTAGAATGTTTAAATTTTTTAGTTAAAATTAAATAATAACCTAACTCTAGGCACAGCTATGTGAAGTAATTTATATTTAGATAAATATTGACAAAGATTATGGAAAGATGCAAGAGCCATTTCTCTTTGTTCTATTGCTACGCTAAAAACACAGAGAAAAACATTCTATTTAAAACTTCCTCTGAATATGTGGACAAAACAATAAAAACACTTTATCGCATTGCTTGTTTAACTATGTCTTTCCTGCTGAACTAAAAGCTTCGTGAAGACAAAGCAGTATTGCCTGTGTTCGGCCTTATAGCATCAGTTCCTATGGAATAGTCCCTGGAAGAATGACTGAAATGCATGGGAAACCAAGAAGAGGAGAGGAGTTGGACCAGTTAGAACAAACAAAAGGTTCTTTATGTCAGTTTCTAAGGTTTAACCACAAGAAAAACTAAATCAACTCACTGAAGAGTCTCTGGGAGCTCTTTCTCCTTCCAAAGCTCCTGGTCAGCTCTTTGTTCTTAAGGTTTAAAGTAAAGCAGTGTCCAGGACAGCAGGAAGTCCCCAAGGTTTTCACGGAAGACTCCTACAGAAATGGCGCTTCGAAATATTTTCCCCTCTTTCAAAACTTACCTTTGGGTTCCAGAACTTTCCATATAACTATAGCCAGAATTAATTGGAGAAAAGAGGCTGTAGCAAGAAGGACTCTGTAGGGGTAAAAATGAACAAAAGAATACACCAATCGAAAACAGTCTTTTCAATGAAAACTTAAGTCTGACACCACCATGAGCTCTAAATAAGATAAAATTACTGTAAAGAAAAACAAAATGTTTTAAATTCTCGAGTGAAAATTCCCTTTCCTGACATCTTAAAATCAGTCTGAAATATACCAGAAACAGAAGGAGTTCTAAGTTTAAAAAGTATTACAAGAATTAACAAAAACACAAGAAAAAGAGACAGTCCTTAAGTTATTTTTCAAACAACCTACGCAGCACCTGTCACACCCATACAGGCTCTTTCCAGCTTAAGCAATCTTTCTATCTAAACGTGGTACTTCCATGCAAGAGCATTATCAATTGACTAATGCGGAGCTCAACATAGAGTTGAGCTGCAGAGAAGAGAGGAATTGAAAGGGAAAATGGTGCAAAGCAGAATCTGAAGTTTAGATGCAACTTGACCTATTTGATTATAGCAACTTCAAGAAAACCAGATTTTATGAGCCTTGGCTTCCTAAAAAGAAAAATATACTCATTTTTTTCAAGATTAGATGACAATTAAATAAAACTATACACAAAGTCAATGTATACAGCAAATCATAACGTTTCTCTGACATATATAACCTATTACAGAATCACAATGGCCTTTCAGGGTCAGCTGAGTGCATTCTTTTCTAACCAAAAAATAGTTCATAGTTCATCTAGATGCTGCAAGAAATCAGTCATATTCTACTTTGCCAAATCAAATAATAATTTACGCTTTCAAAAAGCTAACTTTCCATTTAAGAAGTTGGCAAAGAAGAATGATTCATATTTCCCCATAGCTTTAGTGTTAAAAATCTCCTAATTCAATTTACAGACATTTTTCCTGTCTTTATACATTTTATAAAAATGCAAAATATATGAAAAATATTGCCAATAACCATTACAACTCATAGATGAACTCAGCTTAGGAATGACAACAGCAATTTGTCCTATGTTTCCCAAGAAGCTAGCAATTCACATTTTCAATATCATCATTTCTTTTTTTTTAATTGGTTATTTTGTTTACATTTCAAATGTGTCCACCTTCCCAGTTTCCCCTCTGCAAGTCCTCTATCCCTTCCCTCCTCCCCCAACCTCTATGAGAGTGCTTCTGCCTCCCACCCACCCACTCCACCCTCACCACCCTAGAATCCCCCTATGCTGAGGCATTGAGCCTCCACAGGACTAAGGGCCTCCGCTCCCACTGATGCCAGATAAAGCAATCCTCTGCTACATTTGCAGCTGGAGCCATGGGGTCCCTCTATGTGTATTCTTTGATTGGTGGTTTAGATCCTGGGAACTCTGAGGGGTCTGGTTAGTTGATATTGTTGTTCTTCCTATGGGGTTGCAATCTCCTTCAGTCCTTCCTCTAACTCTTCCCTTGGGGTTCCCGTTGCCTGATGGTTGGCTGAAAGCAATCGCATCTGTATCTGTCAGGCTCTGGCAGAGCCTCTCAGGAGACCACTATACCAGGCTCCTGTCAGCGAGTGCTTCTTGGCATTAGCAATAGTGTCTGGGTTTGGTGTCTGCAGATGGGATGGATCCCAAGGTGGGACAGTCTCTGGAGGGTCTCTGCTCCACTCTAATCATCAAAATTTCTCCAAATTTTAGCATAAAAAAAAAATCTTCCAGAGTTGGTTTTTTAACTGCTGATACCAGTGGTGGTAAGCCTAAGTCTTGTGAGGCAGTGGAAATCTTACAAGTGAGCTGGAAGTAACCAAAAAGTATCTGAATGAGGGGATGGGCAACAATGTGCAGTCATACTAGGCTAACTTAAAGTTGGGGTTCAAGCAAAAGATGAGTGAAAAGGAGTTTGACCTTGAAACTTAGATTTCCCCCACAGGAAGATATCCTTTTCCTCCTGGCAGTTCTCTCTCAGTGTTGTTAGACCTTGGGTTATACACCACCGGAGGCAGGATGTTTGCCCTAAATGGGGGTTCTGCAATCAAACTTGGAAAGCTCAGGGGCAAAAACAAAACAAACAACAAAACTCTTTTGTCCCTTGGGAATCGGATATAGATCCGAGTTTCAGGGCTCCTCTCGGAAGCTCAGCATGACATGGCAAATGAGATCCCGGATGACGACCCATGCACTTCCCATTCAGGGGCAGCTGGAAGCCAAAGGATGGACTCCACCTATGAGTCTAGGCTGCCTAACAACACCGAGGAAGCTGTCTCAGCTGCTGTAAATATGGGAGCCTAGGCTGTGTGGAAGAAGAGAGCTTACTGACTACAAGATGCCTTGGATAGCAATGCGGTTCCCTACAGTTGGATATCTCACAGTTAAGTAGAAAGTCTTCCAGCTTTTTCTGCTTCCTGTGATGTGAGAACCCAAATTTTTAAACACCCTCTAATAACTCCGAGCAGCAAGCTACATTCCTACTATCATGCATTGAGGACACTACCCATATAAACATGTGCGACCTTTTCAAAGCTTTGCAGACACACAGTAAAGTCATCCCTACGTATACTATAAATGCACTTAACATTGAAAAAAGTCATCATCAAACTCTGGCATCCAAATTACCAAAAATTACAATGATAATTAGCAGACAAGGAGGGGCTTTTGCTTGGGTAAATCAGGGTTTGAGGGACTAGTACCAAATTCACCAATGATAATCAAATGCTTTTTGTAGTCCATATTACAAGGCTTACATGTATGGATTATGTCTAACATTTCCTCTGGAAACATGGCATTGAGTGCTAGTGTGAAGTCATTAATATAAGTTTGACTCATTATGAACTGTGTCCATTTACAGGTTTTCTAGAATAAGGATGTTTAGATATCTGAGGCTTAATATATATAAATGAGGCATGTAAGATAGATGATATCCTAGAATAACAAAACTGTTGTCATTTAATCACAATAATTAGTAATGTGTCTGTTTAGTCACTGATGTATACTCTGTATTTAGTAAATCTAAAATGTCTACTTCTAATGAACTGAACTCTGCATATTGACTGACATAACCTCTAGTACCTCCTTTGGTGACAGTTAGCAGATATAGGAAGTCCTTAGGCAACCTACCATCTTAATACCATAGAAAATGAAATCTGGAAATACTGTGCAAAAAACAAAGTAGTTTCCATTCTTTACATTTAAAACCTAAATCCAAACTAAAAAAAAAAAAAGTGCAATTATCCTTATAAAATATCTCCTATAAGGAATTTTTAGTATTAGTAAGTCTAAAGATTAACAGGTTAATCTATAAATTATTCCTATACGATATACTTTAAGAAATCTCACAAAAGTGTTTATTGGTAATTTCCTTTATCCCTACAAAGCACATATTTCTACTCGTTTAAGTGATTACAAGAAAATAATTGACACTTGTATTTTCAGTGTTACTGATAACCAGTTTTATTGTTCTAGAGATACATTATTTTATACATACAGTGTTGATGAATAAGTCAGAATGTATACATGGGTCTGCATAGATATAAAGAATGGATAGGAGTAGATGTATCATTCACATACCTGGATCTGTGTGTCTTGTTTTGTACTTTTAATGTGAGAGAAAATATTTGGAGAAGAATAAATATTCCTTGCAATTTCTTGCGTTAGAAAATAAGACTCCAGAAATCACTTCTGTCTCAGAAAATATGTTCATCTCAGAAATAGGCTCCAGGTCCTATGACATATGCCCATGGGCAAAAACTAAGAGTTACAAGTAGGGAGCAGGGTGGGGAGATGGCCCAGTGGTTAAGAGCACTGGCTGCTCTTTCATAGGACTTTGGCTCAATTCCCAGCACCCACAAGGCAGCTCTCAACTGTCACTCCACTCCTAGGGGATCTGATGCCATCATCTGGAGTCTACAGACAAACATGCAGGCAAAATTCAATTGGTCCTGCGAAGGCTTGATGCTCCAGTGTAGGGGAATGCCAGGGCAGGGAGGCGGGAGTGGGTGGGTGGGGGAGTACCCTCATAGAAGCAGAGGGAGGGAGGATGGTATAGGGAGTTTACGGAGGAGAAACTGGGAAAGGGGATAACATTTGAAACATAAATAAATAAAATAACCAATAAAAAATTCACTATTTTCTACAGCTCAAACTAGAGTCAATAGATCTAGTAAGAGAAAACTATTCTGCTGAATTCTCACTCCTAATAACTAGAAAAACTGCCTGTAATAATACTTAAGAAAAAATTAAGTGGAAAGTGCTTTTTACATATCTACTCTATATTCCCCGAGTTGCTACAGTCTCCACCCATATAATATATTGAAATCCACTATATGTGCTATAGCATACAAAGGTCTCTGAGACAACATGAAGAAAGCTCTTCGGGTATCATAAGTGGAAGTTTAAGTTTAAGGGAATGGATGTTTGGAGAACTATAACCTTGTTATGGCCTGAATTAAACTGCTCTGAACTTTGCTGCCATCACCTGCCAAAAGGAAACAATAAAGCAGGTCCTCACTAGCGTGTTTATATCAGAATCCAGCTGTTCTACAGGAAAACCTCAGTTAACACCAAATGATTCAACCAAATAATTTGGAAAACAGAGAAGCCCATGAAGTGGCTTGAAGGACTGAATTTTTGCCTATATGTAGTTCCGACCAGAGTAGCCAATCACCTAGCTCCAAGACACCCGGGACTCAGTCCAGGAAGCCTGTAGAAATGCATCCAGAATCAAAACCAAAGACGCACTAGATCTAACCCTGATGCCATAACTTGCTGGCTATGCGGGCATCTTAACCTCCTTAGAGAAAATTAAAGGATTAAACAAATGGATTTGACAGTGTTCAAACGTAAGTATAAAGATTCTAAAAATTAGCCAGTTTAAAGGCATCTTTCTTGGATACGGACTGTTTTAAAACACATTTTCTAAACTATATGTAACAAACTATATCTACTAAAAAGTAATTTATTTCAACTGATGCTCCTAAGAACACTCTGACTATATTGTATCTCATCTTTACAAATGAAGGACATGGAGAAGTAATAAAATATTCACTGGGATTTTTTCCATTTTTCAAAGGTTTTTCTTTTTTGGTGTTATATAACTCTGTCCACAATCAATATGACTTCAGTTGAAGACTCCATAAACACTGGTGCGGTGCACTATTTTCTTAAAAGTGCTAGAAAAATATGTCTGTTATGGTGGAATAATTATTGAAATCTTTTATGTGCCAGTCATGATGCCATGAATTTCCAAAGTTCATTTCAACTGATTTTTCTAAGAACTCTCTAAAGTAGATTCTATCTCCTCTTTAGAAAGACGAATAATATAGAAAGGGAATAAAATGTCATCCACTATCAGGGCAGTTGGTACAATTCAGCAGTAGTTACTTAACATATGCAAGGCCTCAGAACCACAAAAAATAAAGAAATAAAAGAAACAGAAAGAGAAAATTGCCTCGCCTCAGTCATCTCTATATTACAGACATGGGCATGCCTACATGAGGAGAAATATGGACCAGTATGACCTGATGAATGGAGCATGACAGCTGGGAACATGGGCACAGGAGCTGGACTCCTGGTTCTAAGCCTATGAGCTTTAGTTTCTCCATTCACAAAATTAGGTTAATAACAGTAATCTTCATAACATAGTAAATGAGTTAGTACTTCGACATAAAGCAGTTTCTGCCCGACATGTTGTATACAGCTAATACATAGTGTATTATTACTATCCCTTTTTCTCTCTCTACACAAAACCTTCATGACAACTAGCCTAAGTCTCTACACATCAGACTCATCATTATTACAGTTTTGCTTTTGTTCTTACTCTTAACCGAAATACTTCTCTTCCTCTCACTAGTATAAATCGCACTCATCCTTCAAATTTGATCACATCTGTCTCTTCTGTGAAACATTTTCCAGCCTCCAGTTCACAATCATCTTCTTCCTTCGCTGCACACTCTTTATACTGCCAAGGGACTCGAATTTAAGAAATCACTCAACTTCTAGAAATTAATTTGCAAGGGCCTTGGAAGACAGAAGAAGTCACATTTTTTAATTTTTAAATAGAAACGGAGGCCCCCAAAATTGCCTATGGTAGTGACACAACTGCTGGCAGCACAGAGATGTAAATGTTTGAACACTGTTTCCACAGTACTACAGTGTTTTGTTTTCCTTGAGATTCCACAGACGATCTTAGAACTGAAAGCATTCACATACAAACACAGACACACACACACACACACACACACACACACACAAACGCAGTCTACATATATTTTTACCAAGTATTTTACTGGTTTTATTGCTTTCATAGGAGATAACATACTAGAATGAAGAGTTGTTTGTTCCAGGTTATTAAGTTATAGGAGCTAGCTGGGAACAATCCTAAGCTATAAGTGAAGGTATAAACAAACAAACAAACAAACAAAGTTGTTCATTTTCTTTCATTGGAACTCTTTTTTTTCTTTAAGAGTTAAAATGACAGAGAACACAGCACTTTAGACTAAATTCTCAACAACAGTTTTTCATCAGGAGGAGACAGGAACTAGAAACCACAGTTAATGATAGATATCCCGAGAGTCACATCACAATGAGAAAGATCCAAATGAGAAAGGACTCAGTCTACACCCTTGGAACCTAAGAAAGCATAAAAGAAAACCAGTTTGGAGCTACATTATCATTTTAATATTGGGGTCCTCCAAAAACTCAAGTCCATAACAGAGAAGAGGATCTCTATTTCCTCCAAAAAAGCCCAAGTATCTTTATACAGGATTAAACCAAGCTGGAGTTATTATAGAAAATGGCTAGGCCCCTTAAACAGAGAAGCAGATAGAGGCTTATATCCTAGAAAATAGACTGCAGTTCTTCAAGAACTGGAAAGGGAGAATGGTCTCACACCACTCTTTCTTTCAGAAGAAGGAAAGCCAAGACCCCATAATGAGAAAGACACAAGTGAGCAAAGTCGTCTCTGGGTCCCAGAGAAGCAGAGAGTATGAATAGCTATTCTCTGGGAGATGGAAGCAAGCATGAGAGTATTTCCTCTCACCAGAGTGGTGACTTAGACTCACAGCAAGTTTATCAACAGCTCACTAAGGAAGGGTATAAGGTGCAAATATCAAGCAATAACAATTAATGCCTTTATAGCACTTTACAGTTTATAAAACTGTTTATAGCCAGGTCTGATGGCACAGGCCTGTAATTGTAGCTACATGGAAAGCAGAAGCAAGACGGCAAATTCAAGCTCTTCATGAACCACAGAATGAGTTCAAGCTCAGCCTAGAACTACTTCAAGAAACTCTATCTCAAGCTGAAAGGAAGGGAGCTAAAGATGAAAATTCATTAGTCAAGCACTGACCTAGCATATCTGACGTCCTAGATTCAATCCACAGTACTACAGAAATAAATAAGTCATCAATCATTGATTAGCTATCTTGGTTAAGTGGCTGATGTTTGTTTTTCCATATTTATAGAAAACTGAAGTGATTTTGCTCATCATTGATAACTTTACAAGTTTTTAAAATCACTGATCAATTCTCAAGTTAATTATTAGAAGCCTTCTTTTTCCTAACTACACTTAAATAAGTTATAGTCATTGAGTTTGTTTATATACTGGATTACGTTGATGGATTTCCGTATATTGAACCATCCCTGCATCCCTGGGATGAAACCTATTTGGTCAGGATGGATAATTGTTTTGATGTGTTCTTGGATTCGGTTAGCAAGAACTTTATTGAAGATTTTTGCATCGATATTCATAAGGGATATTGGTCTTAAGTTCTCTATCTTTGTGGGGTCTTTTTGTGGTTTAGGTATCAGAGTAATTGTGGCTTCATAGAATGAGTTGGGTAGAGTACCTTTTGTTTCTATTTTGTGGAATAGTTTGTGAAGAACTGGGATTAGATCTTCTTTGAAGGTCTGATAGAACTCTGCAATAAACCCATCTGGTCCTGGGCTTTTTTTGGTTGGGAGACTATTAATGACTGCTTCTATTTCTTTGGGGGATATAGGGCTGTTTAGATCATTAACCTGATCTTGATTCAACTTTGGTACCTGGTATCTGTCTAGAAACTTCTCCATTTCATCCAGGTTCTCCAGTTTTGTTGAGTATAGCCTTTTGTAGAAGGATCTGATGGTGTTTTGGATTTCTTCAGGATCTGTTGTTATGTCTCCCTTTTCATTTCTGATTTTGTTAATTAGAATGCTTTCCCTGTGCCCTCTAGTGAGTCTGGCTAAGGGTTTGTCTATCTTGTTGATTTTCGCAAAGAACCAGCTCCTCGATTGGTTGATTCTCTGAATAGTTCTACTTGTTTCCACATGGTTGATTTCGCCCCTGAGTTTGATTATTTCCTGCCATCTACTCCTCTTGGGTGAATTTGCTTCCTTTTGTTCTAGAGCTTTTAGGTGTGTTGTCAAGCTGCTAATGTGTGCTCTCTCTAGTTTCTTTTTGGAGGCACTCAGAGCTATGAGTTTTCCTCTTAGAAATGCTTTCATTGTGTCCCATAAGTTTGGGTATGTAGTGGCTTCATTTTCATTGAACTCTAAGAAGTCCTTAATTTCTTTCTTTATTCCTTCCTTGACCAAGGTATCATTGAGAAGGGTGTTGTTCAGTTTCCACGTAAATGTTGGCTTTCTATTATTTATTTTGTTATTGAAGATCAGCCTTAGTCCATGGTGATCTGATAGGATGCATGGGACAATTTCAATATTTTTGTATCTGTTGAGGCCTGTTTTGTGACCTATTATGTGGTCAATTTTGGAGAAGGTACCTTGAGGTGCTGAGAAGAAGGTATATCCTTTTGTTTTAGGATAAAATGTTCTGTAGATATCTGTCAGATCCATTTGTTTCATAACTTCTGTTAGTTTCACTAATCCAGTATATAAACAAACTCAAAGACAAAAACCACATGATCATCTCGTTAGATGCTGAGAAAGCATTTGACAAAATCCAACACCCATTCATGATAAAAGTCTTGGAAAGATCAGGAATTCAAGGCCCATACCTAAACATGATAAAAACAATCTACAGCAAACCAGTAGCCAGCATCAAAGTAAATGGTGAGAAGCTTGAAGCAATCCCACTAAAATCAGGGACTAGACAAGGCTGTCCACTCTCTCCCTACCTATTCAACATTGTACTTGAAGTCCTAGCCAGAGCAATTAGACAACAAAAGGAGATCAAAGGGATACAAATTGGAAAGGAAGAAGTCAAAATATCACTTTTTGCAGATGATATAGTAGTATATATACATGACCCTAAAAATTCCACCAGAGAACCCCTAAGCCTGATAAACAGCTTCAGTGAAGTAGCTGGATATAAAATTAACTCAAACAAGTCAATGGCCTTTCTCTACACAAAAGGATAAACAGGCTGAGAAAGAAATTAGGAAAACAACACCCTTCTCAATAGCCACAAATAATATAAAATACCTAGGTGTGACTCTAACTAAGGAAGTGAAAGATCTGTATGACAAGAACTTCATGTCTATGAAGAAAGAAATTAAAGAAGATCTCAGAAGATGGAAAGATCTCCCATGTTCATGGATTGGCAGGATCAATATAGTAAAAATGGCTATCTTGCCAAAAGCAATCTACAGATTCAATGCAATCCCCATCAAAATTCCAACTCAATTCTTCAACAAATTAGAAAGGGCAATCGGCAGATTCATCTGGAATAACAAAAAACCTAGGATAGCAAAAACTCTTCTCAAGGATAAAAGAACCTCTGGTGGAATCACCATGCCCGACCTAAAGCTTTACTACAGAGCAATTGTGATAAAAAACTGCATGGTACTGGTATAGTGACAGACAAGTAGACCAATGGAACAGAATTGAAGACCCACCACACACCTATGGTCACTTGATCTTTGACAAGGGAGCTAAAACCATCCAGTGGAAAAAAGACAGCATTTTCAACAAATGCTGCTGGCACAACTGGCTGTTATCATGTAGAAGATTGCGAATTGATCCATTCCTATCTCCTTGTACTAAGGTCAAATCTAAGTGGATTAAGGAACTCCACATAAAACCAGAGACACTGAAACTTATAGAGGAGAAAGTAGGGAAAAGCCTCGAAGATATGGGTACAGGGGAAAAATTCCTGAATAGAACAGCAATGGCTTGTGCTCTAAGATCGAGAATCGATAAATGGGACCTCATAAAATTGCAAAGCTTCTGCAAGGCAAAAGACACTGTCAATAAGACAAAAAGACCACCAACAGATTGGGAAAGGATCTTTACCTATCCCAAATCGGATAGGGGACTAATATCCAACGTATATAAAGAACTCAAGAAGGTGGACTCCATAAAATCAAATAACCCCATTAAAAAATGGGGCTTAGAACTGAACAAAGAATTCTCACCAGAGGAATACTGAGTGGCAGAGAAGCACCTGAAAAAATGTTCAACATCCTTAATCATCAGGGAAATGCAAATCAAAACAACCCTGAGATTCCACCTCACACCAGTCAGAATGGCTAAGATAAAAAATTCAGGTGACAGCAGATGCTGGCGAGGATGTGGAGAAAGAGGAACACTCCTCCATTGTTGGTGGGATTGCAAGCTTGTACAACCACTCTGGAAATCCGTCTGGTGGTTCCTCAGAAAATTGGACATAGTACTACCGGAGGATCCAGCAATACCTCTCCTGGGCATATATCCAGAAGATGTTCCAACTAGCAAGAAAGAAACATGCTCCACTATGTTCATAGCAGCCTTATTTATAATAGCCAGAAGCTGGAAAGAACCCAAATGCCCCTCAACAGAGGAATGGATACAGAAAATGTGGTACATTTACACAATGGAGTACTACTCAGCTATTAAAAAGAATGAATTTATGAAATTCCTAGGCAGATGGATGGACCTGGAGGGCATCATCCTGAGTGAGGTAACCCAATCACAAAGGAACTCCCACATTATGTACTCACTGATAAGTGGATATTAGCCCAGAAACTTAGGATACACAAGATATAAGATACAATTTGCTAAACACATTAAACTCAAGAGAACGAAGACCGAAGTGTGGACACTTTGCCCCTTCTTACAATAGGAAACAAAACACCCATGGAAGGAGTTACAAAGACAAAATTTGGAAGTGTGACGAAAGGATGGACCATCTAGTGATTGCCATATCCAGGGATCCATCCCATGATCAGCTTCCAAACGCTGACACCATTGCATACACTAGCAAGATTTTACTGAAAGGACCCAGATATAGCTGTCTCTTGTGAGACTATGCTGGGGCCTAGCAAGCACAGAAGTGGATGCTCACAGTCAGCTATTGGATGGGTCACAGGGCCCCCAATGGAGGAGCTAGAGAAAGCACCCAAGGAACTAAAGGGAACTGCAACCCTATAGTTGGAACAACAATATGAACTAACCAGTACCCCGGAGCTCTTGTCTCTAGCTGCATATGTATCAAAAGATGTCCTAATAGGCTATCACTTGAAAGAGAGGCCCATTGGACTTGCAAACTTTATATGCCCCAGTACAGGGGAATGCCAGGGCCAAAAAGGGGGAGTGGGTGGGTAGGGGAGGTGGGGGGGTGGGTATGGGGGACTTTTGGTATAGCATTGGAAATGTAAATGAGCTAAATACCTAATAAAAAATGGGGAAAAAAGTTATAGTCATTAGATCAAGGGTAGCAGCAGATACCCTCCAGAAAGGCTGACTGTTCTAGAGTCAATGCCATGAACAGAACATCCTAAGCCTTCTTGACCAGTAAAGCTGGACTCCCATCAATCTTTGAGTGAATCAAAGAGAATTACATGGTAGCTGAGCTTGAGGACCCCACAGCTCAACTGTTGTCAGGACCTGCTTGATCAACAGACACAGAGTTCACTGTGCCTGCTTCATGTGATCCGGTCTGTGCTTGACATACTCCTCATGAACTCCGTCTGCCTGGGTTTCACTGCGCATGTGTACTCTGTGAAGTCTACTGATAGGAAGATGGTAAGCAATATTGGGCACAGGCCCACCTCCACTACAAAGTACCTGGACATTGGTTTCTTGATTTTTTTAGCATCGTTATGATTATTATTTGAATCATTATTATCTCCACCACGACCTCTGTAGCAGTCTTTGAAGCCACTTCACAAAAGATACCACATTCTAAATTTTAAGTCTTAACAAGTGCTCCACTGTTCACAGCTGCTACTCTCCTTGGTGGAGGCCCAACCCTTTACCTCACACATGTAAATATTACTCTCACATATCTGTCTATAGTGGAATTTTTTAAATGCACATGGTGACAACCATTTTTTTAAATATTACAAGTCATTTCCTTCAAGGGAATCCTAGAACCGTTGGAGGTGGAGAAATGAGACAGGCAAATATGGTATTTGACCCTTAAAAGCATGTTATGTAGGACAGGCAAGCCCCTGAAAATATACTATTACAACATAAGGGCTACAGTTACAAGTACATTCTAGTCAAGATCTTTGTTAAGTGGGTGTATTATAACTATTCTTGCTGTGCTGAAGAAAACTGCCAACTATGTGAAATGATGGATATATTAATGTGTTCCTCTAGCTTAACCATTTCACTATATGAATATCACAGAACACCAACTCTGTGAACTAGGCAAGCCTTGCACTTACAATTCTCCTCCCTCAGCTTCACACTAACTGGGATTATAGGACTGTACCACCAGGCCTGGCTACATCCATAAAAATCTTTCTAGAAATTGTAAAGTGCTAGAACTAGTAAAGCATTACTGTTAAATAAAACATTATAACACAGGGAGCTAACTATTTTAAGAGGTAGACAAGCATAATGATTATTTAACAAACTGAAAACATTTAAGGAAGGATTAGTGACAGCCCAGTGTCTAGAGGAATAATAATTGATTTATTATTATTATATATAATCCCAAAACATTTTATTACATATATTTAAGATATACAGTGTGTTATGTGATACCTAGATGTAAAATGGTTACTCATATTTTAGTTACCAAGAGCTACCAAGAATTCCCCATATGTTTAGTTACCACTCATATTATTAATTTATCAAAAATCTTGAATAGAATACACTAGTAATCATGGCCTGCAGCTGTGTGATATATTTTTTGGACTTCTCATTCTACATATTTGCTATTTTGTATTCTTTTTTGTCAAACATATATATAGAGAGAATAAAACAGCTGGTAGCAAGTAAAAGGATACAAAGCAACCACAGACAGAGTCTTACTTATTCAGAACTACCTGGGCAATGGCAGAGGAGAAGAAAAGCCTTTCTAGCCATGTAGTGGTAGTGTAAATAAGCATAAAAGATGGCATGGGGACCCGGCGCGTTTGGTTAACTAAATTAGTCTAGCATGGCTATATCAAATAGGTAGAGAATCAAAGAGAAATAAAACTGGAGGAACAGGCAAACGCAGATCATGAGGGCTTAATGTTTTTTAATTATTTTTCAAACATAATGCTATTTTGATCCTCCAAAAATGCTATTCTACCAGTATAAAATTTATAACTTACTTGTTTCTTTTGAGTAAAATACTTTTTGCGGTAGTCTTGAGGAATCTTTGTAGATCATCAAATTAAACCAGCCCCACACTCCCAGTAAGCAGGAAGCTCATAAGAGCTATTAGGAGAAGATACACAAAGCTTTGGTAAAAATATAGGCAAAGCAGTAACACATAGAACTACTTCTCTAGAGAAAGAAATAAGTAGCTTAGATGGCCCAAGACTGGAGTTTTACACTCAGGGAAAGGATGCGGCAAGAAGGGAAGATTATCTTAAGAAAAATGGCCCCTTAAAAGCCAAATGACAACACAGGTAAGTAAGAGGAATTTGATCCTATATTTCATTCCATTTGCCTTCACTCAATTAGAACTGTGTTGTCCAAATAATGTGTCCTACTGGTATGGGATGCCATAGCTTTCACAATCAGAGCTAAACCTCTAAAGATGGTTGATTTTTTGGAGTTTGAAAACTAGTAATTAATCTTTCACATACACAATCTAAAGCTTATATTTGAAGAGAAAAACGGTTGACTTCCAATATATAACACATATGTCTGTGGTGGTTTGAATGAGAATGGCCCCCTACATTCATAGATTTGAATGAACACTTACTTGGTCACCAGAGAGCAGCACTATTTGAAAGGATTGTTGAAGGAAGTGTGTCATTGAGGGGCAGGCTTTGAGGTTTCAAGAAGCCCATTCCAAGCCCAGAGTCTCCCTCTTCCTGCTACCTGTAAATCTGGATATAAAACTCTCAGCTACTTCTCCAGCACCATGTCTGCCTGCATGCTGCCATGCTTCCCACCATGATGATAATGGACTGAACCTCTGAAACTGTAAGCCAGCCCCAATTAAATTCTTTCCTTTAGAAGACTTGTCATGGTCATGGCGTCTCTTCACAGCAATAGAACACTGACTAACAAAATGTTTCATCCTAAAATAATTCTCTATGGACAACATTTCCTTCTATCCTTTTTTATCCCTAATTTCCCAACCTTTTTCTGCTTTGGTGGAACTCAGTATGGCAATGATTGATTTACTTCAAACTATGTGAAGCCATGGTGTTGTACGGTAAGGATATAAAAATTAACAAAATACTAAGCCTATGCTATAGGTAGAGGCAGACAAACAGATGTTATATCTAGGGATAAAGACATTCATGGACTTAGGCCAGCCAGATGACTCAGCAGATGAAGGCATTTGCCATCAATGCTGACAGCCTGAATTTGATCCTTAGAACCTATGTGGTGGAATACATAGTTGGTACAGAACCAACTCTAGAAGGTGTCTTCTGACTTCCACATGTAAACTATGGCATACATACATATACACATACATACATGCTAACTAAATAAATAAGAAAGAAAGAAGAAAGAAAGAAAGAAAGAAAGAAAGAAAGAGAAAGCAAGCCAGCCAAAGGCTTGAAAGAAGATGTGAAGATACCCAACACACAACCAAGTCTAGGTAATTTGAAAAGAGTGTTTAGAAAAGTAGACCTGTCTCAATCTCAAAGCAGAAATGTAAATTTGCTCAGGCAACAAAATGAAAGAAGAACAAAGGTAATTACAACAGGAATTAACAGCTAAACAAAAATAAGAAAGATTGGCACATGTACAGACTTGCCAACCTTTTAGAATTACAAGAAAATAATGTTTGGGAATGGTTAGAAGAAGGCTGGGGAGCAAAGAGGTCAAATCACAGGAGGACCGTGAACTTTACCTACAGGACATAAGAAGCTACTGAAAGCTCTAAGCAAAGAACTAAAATGTCAAATTTACATTCAAATAGCTCTTCAACTTGTTAAGCAGAAATTATGAAGAGACTTGCAGATATTCTGGGCAAAAGTCAAGGAGGCTTTGAGGTAAATAATCATTGTGGTGGTTTGAGAGAAATTAGCTCCTGTAAGCTCATATGCTCAAATGGTTGATCCTCAGTTGGTGGAACTCTTTGGGAAGGATGAGATGTGTCTCTTCTGTAGTAAGTGTGCCACTGAGAGGAGGCTTTGGGGATTCAAAAGACTTGCACCATTTCCAGTATGTCTCTCTGCCTTCTGCTTGTAGATCAAGATATGAGTGGGTGTAGTAGTGCATAACTTTAACGCCAGCACTTGAGAAACAGAATCAGGAGGATCTGTGAGTTGAAGGCTAACCTGATCTACACAGTGAGTTCCAGGACGACCATGACTAAATAGGGAAACCATATGTAGTCTCAAAACAAACAAGCAACAACAAAAAGATATGAGCTTTCAGTTGTTCCTGCCATCATGTCTTTGTTCTACCAGCATAGACTCTAACACTCTGAAACTGTAAAGTCAATTAAACCTTTTATAAACTGCCTTAATCATGGCATTTCATCACAGCAATAGAAAAGGAACTAAGATATTGTGTACCTCTAAGTGAAACAGAGTATGAGAAGAACTGAGATAGAGAAAAAAGGAAAGCAATTCAATACTGGAACAAATGACCTAGAGCTACATTTAACTACCTGGCTGAAAATGTCAAGCAGCCCATTGAACCAATAAAGATCAGAACAAATTTCTAGTTAAAGGTTAAAAAAGATGGGGGTGGGGTGGCTGATCACATTTAGGAAATGGCATATTGAGAACAGATGGACCAATGGGAAAAAAAATGTCAAATGGAAAGAGAAAGTGACCAGAATATAGTCCCCTAAGGAATAACTCCATCTAATGAAAAAAAGCAAAGAACTTTAAGAGGACAGCAAAGAATGGAGTATTCAGAAGCCAGAAGGCTGTTAAAAGAACAATAAACATTTTCAAACACCAAGGAATGACACTCTCGGTAGGTTTTAGCAGTTCCATACATGAGCAAGATCAAATCTCTGCATTTCAAAGCAGACACCCAGAAAGTGTAGAAATGAATAATTATGGGATAAGAAAGTAGAAACATGAGCCTCACTTCCAAAAGAGTTGATTAAGAAGTCAAAGAATGGTTTGTTTATTTGCTTGCTTGCTTGTTTGTTTTTTCTTGTTCCTTTATAACTAATAGAAGAGGCAATCAGTAGAAAATGGGAACATGAACAGGGTGACAAAGAAAGAAAAAAGGAAGGAAAGAGTAAAGGAAGAAAGAAAAGGAAAGGAAAGGAAGAAATCTACAGAACAGGACTTTTTAAAATAGGTGGTACTTTCATCCTCTGAGAACAGAGTAATGAAATTATTAAGAAATACACAAACCAAGAGGCAAAAAAGGCAAGTGAACAATAACATCACAGAGTCCTTCAACTCCAGCACAATTGCAGAGAGAAAATGATCCAGAGAATGGTAAAAGTGACCAGGAGAACACGGAGAACATCAAAAGGACTCTGAAAAGACATGCTGCAGCTTATAAAGTCAGAGAGTAAGCATAGTAAGCACTATGTTAGAGAAAAACATTAAGAAGAAACTAAATTGTAAGATCTGAGGATGCTTTTATTTGTTTTGCTCATAAGTACTTGGAAAGCAAAATGAACAATGGACTGGGCAATGGAAAGAATATAAGCAACATCTTTTCAATACATCCTGCATACCTTTCTTTCATTTCCCTTTTAACTACCTGCCTTAATGGTCACAAATGAAATGGAAGTTATTTTAGCATTTATGTTATTAAAATAAGAGTTTATGTAGCAGGACAGTGGTGGTGCATACCTTTAATCCCAGCACTGGGGAGGCAGAGGCAGGCAGATTTCTGAGTCCAAAGCCAGCCTGGTCTACAGAGTAAGTTCCAGGATAGCCAGGGATACACAGAGATACCCCATCTCGAAAAACAAAAGGAAACAAAACAAAACAAAACAAAAAAGAGTTTATGTAATCCTGTCCATAAAATAGTTAAAGACAACCAAATCAAATAAATATGCTTCTTTCTAAAAAAGAAAACATGTACTTCTGATAGTCATAGTGTTAATGGTGAAGTCAGAGCGCCATTCTAGGTCTTCTGGTCTTCAGTCCTATCTTTACACTGCCTCAAGCTGATGGAGAAAAACAGCAGGGGCAGCTGAATATAATATTAGTTTACATTACAAAATTATGTAAGATGGTTAAAATTTCTCAAATGGCTGAGGCAGAAGAACTGCCATGAGTTCCTGAGTTCCAGGCCAGCCCAAAATACAGAGAAGAAGCTCTGTCTCAAAAGAAAACAAAAACAAAAACCAAGAGACCTGGGAGACTCCCAGGACTCACAGGGAGGGGGACCTTTGATGAAATGCCCAACAGTAGGGAGAGGGAACTTATAAAGGTCCACCTTCAGCAGGAAGACAGGACACCAAGTGAGGGATGGGGCTGCCATCCCACAGTCACACCTCTGACCTATAATTATTCCTGTCTGAAAAGAATTATAGGGATGGAAATGGAGAGGAGCCTGAGGAAAAGAAGGTCCAGTGACAAGCCCAAAGTGGGACCCAGCTCAAGGGGAGTTCCCAAGGCCTGACACTATTCCTGAGGCTATGGAGCGCTCAAAAAGGGATCTATCATGACTGCCCTCCAAAAGATCCAACAAGCAGCTGAAAGAGTCAGATGCATATATTTGCACCCAACCAATGGACAGAAGCAGCTGACCCCTGTTATTGAATTAGGGAAGGCTGAAAGAAGCTGAGGAGAAGGGCGATCCTATAGGAGGACCAGCAGTCTTAATTAATCTGGACCCCTGAGATCTTTCAAACACTGGACCACCAAACAGACAGCATACACAAAAACAAACAAACAAAAACCAAATAACATCTTGTGATGGAAATTTTTGTAATTTTGCATCTAATCTGCTCCTTCAGTATAAGCTAGCTAACTGCCAGCTATTTTCCTGATTCTGTTTATCTTTTAAGTGGATATTCTACCTACTACTCAGGATCTCTGTGAAGATAAAGTGAGAAAAGGAATATGAATATGTTGAGTAAACTGTGAAGCACAGAACACATGATAGGAATCAAGAAATAATTTTTGTTCAACAACAGAATGCATATAATGTCTTTGGTTGCCAGGCACTGGTAGCACGTGCTTTTAATCCCAAGCCTTGGGAGGCAGAAACAGGAGGATCTCTGTAAGTTCAAGGCCAGCCTGGTCTATAGAGGGAGTTCCAGGACAGCCAGGGCTACAAAAAAAAAAAAAAAAAAAAAATCTTTGGTCTATCAAGGGAAGAGAATTCAGCCAAAAAAGTTCCTTAATGAAACATACACAACAAACATTACAGGACTGGCTCTTTTTCCCCTCAGAAACCAGATTACTCAAAAGTGTGCTTTTTGTTGTTCAAAGAAAATGTTTAACCATTTACTGACAAAAATTTATAGATACTACCAACACAGAAAGTTAGAGAGGAAAGGACCTTACAGAATGTGTGTTACCATTGTTTTAGTTGGCAAATTTTAGAAAATCCAAGTCCAGAATTGCCCAGTGTTTTACCTAAGAATGTATGATGTACATTTTATGCAACATTTCCAATCATAGTATATTCATCCCGATAATCTATATCTGTGCTATCACAGCACTTTATGAATACTAATTAACATGGTATATTAAAAAGTGTAAATGCCTGTCCTTTCCTCCGGGAACAGGAAGATCCCAATAGATACATATACCCAATCCATCCTGTATTCCCAGCACTTGGCTTGTGTTAGATGACACGATGAACCATATTCCAGTTAAAACTGTTTTGTACATTTTAGAACTAAGGGTACCCTTCTGGAGATTTTCCTGTTTAGTTAGCAAGATATTTTAGCAAAGTATTCTAAAAGGCTAATGCTACAGAACTGATTTTGATTACCGAGTCAGTAAGTAAGAAGATAAGAACAGAAAGATAGGAAAAGGTTCCTGAAGAGAAGGCCATCACTAGAGCACAGGTCCTAGGAACATTAGCAGATGTTTGGATTCTTATAACTAGGTCTTCAAGAGTATCTTTCAATAATTTTAGAATGACTTATGCTGAATCATCAACAACCCACTAACAGTATGATTTCTGCCCTGGCTATTATGTGATATGCTAAGTGCTCCTAACAACTCCTCAATGACTCTTTAAAAGAAAGAGATAAAGGGGGCTAAAGACATGGCTCAGCTGTTAAGAGCATTTCCTGCTCTTGCAGAAGACCCAAGGTGGGTTCCCTGCACCCACATCAGGCAGCTCACGACAGCTGGTAACTGCAGATTCAAAGATTTTGATGTCCTCTTCCGTCCTCCTTGAGCACCTGCACAAATATACACAGGCAAATAAATATAAAAATAAAGCTTTAAAAGAAGAATTGAAGGAAATACAAAAGTATTTTTCAGGAAGGTATGATAGCTTGGCAGGTTAAGACACTTGACACCAAGTCTACTAATCCAATTCCCAAGGTCCACATGGTAGGAGAGAACCAATGCCCCAAGCTGTCTTCTGCCCTTCCAATGTGTGCCATGACATGTGCACGATCTGTCCCTTCCTCCTTCTCTCCCTTCCTCCCCTCCCCAACATAAACAATAAATAAATGCAAATTTTTAAGTAATTTAAGAAGAGAAGGATCTAAATTGGAGAGTTTCCTTAAATAGTGACCTAATAAAGAAAAATTATACTCTGAAAGATGTGTTCAAATTGCCCATTTTGCATTTTTACTTTTTAAAAAAAGATATAGCTGTAGGGGGAGTCGGGAAGAGTGCCTGTGGAGGCCAGAAGAGGGCATCGGATCCCCTGAAGCTGGAGTTAGAGGTGGCTGTGAGCTTCCTGACATGAGTGCTGAGATCTGCATCTGGTCCTCTGTAAGAGGAGCAGGTGCTTTTACCACTGAGTCATCTCTTCAGCTCTTTATCCTTTGACCTTCAACAGTTTGTTTCATTTCTCTAGGCTAAACGATTACTCAGATTCCTTCAAGTTTAATTATACGACCAAAAGCCCCACCAACAGTTGAGAGAACTGAGAATAAAAATGAAAGTATAACAGAAGTTAGAGGCTGAAATTATAAATTCTGGATTTGGTTACGTCAGCCTAATAACTTTGAGGAAGTCACCTGACATTCTTCAAACCAATATTGTCCTGTTTATAAGTATCCCAGATAACCATTTCAGGTATATCCTAGAAGTTTGAAGTGTTAACTATTGTTGCTATAAACAATGAAATTTATTAAAAAGAAAAAAACAACTTTATGTTCCTACTAATTAGGAATAGGAGGTCAAAATAAAACCTAAACTTCCATTGAATTCACCCTGCCTGACTTCCAATCCAAATATTTCCCTAGAGCCACTCATGAGTACTGATCCCAACAGACTCCATATTTTTCATTCTGCTATTCTTAATAAAATGCTCAAAAGCTAGTCATTAAAAATGAAAACCCTGGGGGGATGGAGAGATGGCTCAAGGCTTAAGAGCACTGACTGTTCTTCCAGAGGTCCTGAGTTCAATTCCCAGCAACCACAGAGTAGCTCACAACTATCTGTAATGGGACCTGATGCCCTCTTCTGGAGTGTCTGAAGACAGCTATAGTATACTCATATAAATAAAATAAATAAATCTTTTTTAAGAAATGAAGACTCTGAACCTGACATGTCGGCACATGGCCTGAATCCCAGCACTTAAGAGGCAGCAGGTGGATCTCTGTGAAAACCAGTCTAATCTACGACAGCTAAAGATACACAGAGAAACTGTCTCAAGATGATAATAACAATAACAATAATAATGATGATGATGATGATGATAAAGCAAGGCATGGTGGTACACATCTTTAATCCCAGCACTTGGAAGACAGAGGCAAGCAAATCTCTGAGTTTAAGCCCAGCGGGAAGGGAAGGGGAGGGGAGGGGAGGGGAGGGGAGGGGAGGGGAGGGGAGGGGAGGGGAGGGGAGGGGAGGGGAGGGGAGGGAAGGGAAGGGAAGGGAAGGGAAGGGAAGGGAAGGGAAGGGAAGGGAAGGGAAGGGAAGGGAAGGGAAGGGAAGGGAAGGGAAGGGAAGGGAAAGGATTCTGTATAGCATATCAACCTAATCTCTTTGTGACCTCCTTTACTGGCACTGTTTTTATTCTGTTATGGACAAAGCCAAACCTGCTTCCCTTAAATCCAGTTTCTTCCAACTCTCATTTCTTCCTTTCATTCCCACTCCGATGTGTTTGTTCTTCCTTCCTTTATACATAGTCTCCTTGGCTAGAACTCAAAACAGTCATCTTGCCTCAGCCTCTTGAGAGCTGAGAACACAAGTATGAGACACAGTCCAGCTCTACCACTCATTCTTTCAAATCACACGAAGATCACAAAGAACAGATGACATTTTCAGAACTTAGTATAACACCTTGCATATAGCAATTGCTTAGTAAATGATAGTTGTCACGTTGCTGCACTAATAGCACTAGGCACATGTCTTTCAGTTCAGTATGTCTCAAATTTGATTATGAGGATATTGTTCAAATGCAAAATATATTTCAGTGGGTAGAAAGTAGGATCTAGATTCTGTTCTTCAAAATGCTTCTGGTTGATGTCAATGCTGTTGATCCAAGGGCCATACTTTGAATACAAGAAGTAGATTTTAGTAAGTTTTTTAAAAATGTATATTAATCTTATCTGCTCATCTGGATAATAAGCTCTTAGAAGACACTTTTTATCATTTTTCTTAGCAAATATACCCTATGAGATGTTCAGTAAACATCTGTTGATTTATTGTATCTGTGGTTTCTAGATTATCAAGAATGTCTATGCCATACTGATTTTCAAATCAAATGCTAAACTATGCCAACAGAAAAAGCTCATTTGAGAACTGGAGTCACAGTTGCTTGCTTGCTTGCTTGCTTGCATGGAAGCAAAGAGAATCTGGTAAAAAAAAAAAACCAACAAAAAAAAAACTTTACCTCTTCAAAAGTGAGGACATAATAGGAGAAGCAAGAATGTGTCAAATGGTTACCTTCTCTATGATAAAGTGTGACGATCATTAAAGTGAAATCTTAATTGCACTTCAAATTTAGCTATGAACCTTAAAGATATGTATTTGGGGAAATACAAAAAACTAATAATAATTAATATATATGCACATATATAAGCTTGATTTAATTTTTAGTGACACACATATTTTTCAACAAACTTTTAGTGTGCAATTAATCTAAAGCTCTCAGGCTATGTAAAAATTTCAAGGAAAAGAAGTATCCTCCAGTTTTCTCATGAACCAGGTTAGAAGTTCCATGCTACACTGCCTATAATCACACTGATAAATTCAAAGGAATCTTCTGTATATTAGCACTGATCTGAAAAGTTACCTATTTTGAGTTTCCTTTTAAATCTGAAATTATTTAGATGCTTCTTAAAAACCCCCTCTTTCAAAGTTTGGAGCTAAGTCGAAAGCATGGATCATCCAGAGACTACCCCACTGAAGGATCCATCCCATAATCAGCCACCAAATGCAGACACATGCTAGCAAGATTTTGCTGACAGGACCCTGATATAGCTGTCTCTTGTGAGGCTATGCCAGTGCCTGGCAAATACAGAAGTGGAGGCTCACAGTCAGCTATTGGATGGAACACAGGGCCCCCAATGGAGGAGCTAGAGAAAGTACCTAAGGAGCTGAAGGGGTCTGCAACCCTATAGGTGGAACAACAATATGAACTAACCGGTATCCCCTGGAGCTCATGTCTCTAGCTGCATATGTAGCAGAAGATGGCCTAGTCGGCCATCAGTGTGAAGAGAGGCCCGTAGGTCTTACAAACGTACACGGGAATGTCAGGGCCAAGAAGTGGGAGTGGGTGGGTAGGGGAGCAGGGCAGAGGAGAGGGTATAGGGAACTTTTGGGACAGCATTTGAAATGTAAATAAAGAAAACATCTAATAAAAAAATTTATATCCAAAAAAAAAAAAAACCCAACCCTCTCTTTATGTTAGCACTCGAATTCAGATGGGACCAATACGTTTAAGTTCCACTGAGATACTACATTCTTTCTACTCAAGCACCATAGTAATGGCATTGGGTATATATAACACCTGATTATTCAGTTTTGTCTAGGTAGCTTAAACTATGAGACAAATTATTTAAATTAGCTTTTAGAACAAAAAGAACCCTTGTAAGCTACTGTGTTTGTCATAAGCAGCCACCTGCTCCTTAATTCAGAGACCTTTCAATAAAACCACTCATCAATATTTAACTGAGGTGTTTTAAACAAATTTAGACACGTTAGAAGATGACAAAATTCTTGGAATTGCTATTACCTACAAAAACACAGAAGCACAGAACTACCATCAAGTTGCAGACTCAAACTCGGCTTAAGAGTTTTAATAAATCAATGTTATTACTCCAGAGAAATCCATAAGGCAGTTGAGAGTCAGCCCGCAGAAAAGTGAATCCTATTACTTCCATCAGAAATCCAGTCTCCAGGGCAAAGCAGATTCTCCGGTTTATACCAGGCACTCTTCCTAGAAAATAATCCTATCCAAGGAGAATTTCAAATCTCAACTCTCTCATTTCTAAATAAACAAATTCTCTGAGTCTCCCCATACTTGTAGGAACACTTATCTACCTATCTGTGGGTATCTAAGTAGCAATTAGAACCAAGAAAATAGCTTCAGTGGGGTAGAGGACCGGGACAAAGCTCACAAGAATCAGATTCTAGCCCAGAAAAATGAAATGTTAATGTTAGTCTTGTACCTATTTCCTAGCTGTTCTTTATGATTCTTTTTTAAAATATTCACCAATAACTCTTAATGTCACTAATTTCTGAAATAGTCTTAATAACTCTAGATTCCTTTGTTAACTGTCTCAGGTATCTTTGTGTCACCCTAATTAGTGTGAGTTTTCCAAAAGGCCCCCAGCATTGTCTAACCCCTAAAAGGAAGTGTATTATTACTGTGTATCACAGTAACATTCTAACAGTGAGACAATACAGAAGGATGGCAGCAATGAAACCAAGCAGTTTAACCTAAAGTTAAGATGCCACTGGACCATTTGTTAGCTGAATGGCTGTAAGCTCACCACTTACCTTTTCTAAGTCCCTGTTTTCTGAAGACCCAATAGAATACCACATTAGGAGTCCCTCCTTACCAGAGAATCTGACATACAATGGATGCTTGCATAGAGCTTGCCTCCCTTCCCTTCCCTTCCTCCTGAGCAAACACTTGTTGATTTGAACTGCCAGTGATTCTTCCAGGAGACTGCCAGTGGCACTACTGTCGTACTTTCCCACATTACCTTCCTGTTATTCCCCATTACCTTTCCCAGTTCCTGATAAAGGTCTTTTCTACTCTACTATCTTGAAAAATAAGGGCCAACCACACAACCCACCCAGAGGAAATGATTCCAGCATGGTAACAGCAGGAAGCCCTACAGCTCCAGGTAACATGTCACTTCCACCAGTTCATCCCAGCACCCCCTCTCTCCCTCTCTCCCTCTCTCTCTCTCTCTCTCTTTCTCTCTCCTCTCTCTTTCTCTCTCCCTCCCTCCCTCCCTCCCTCCAAGTCTCTCAGTGAAGGAATGGCAGAGAAAGCACAACAGGAAAGCAGCTACAAGAGAAATAAACAGCTCTGGGGTCCCTGTGTCTTCCTCTTGGGAAGAATTCTCAGGTGCAGGCACCAATCAACCTCATCCCCTTAGGAAAAGGAAAACAAAAATTGCTCCCTCACATTCCAAAGGAAAAAACACCTAAGGCTCTGGCCTTTTCATGGTTCCATACCCACCAGTCAGCCCACCATCCACCATCGCTTAAGTCAGCGTCCTACTGCATCAAAGGAACCACTCTGAAGCTCTTAATTAGTCTTCAGTGGACCTCATTCATGTGTTTCTCAACTAAACCTAACACCTTCCCCAATCATCCCCATTCCCTATAGCTCTTTTTAAAAGAAGAAAAAGAAAAGAAAGAAAGAAAAGAAAAGCATTCTTGAAGTTTCCCCTTTACTGCATTAAGGCCAATCATTTTATTTGTGCCCTTTAACAATATGTAATGTTTTTACTTAGGTCTTCATCATCCAGCTGAAAAAGCCACCATCGTTTACACACAAACACAGGAGCACGCATGCTCGCATGCACGCACGCACGCGCACACACACACACACACACACACACACACACACACGCACACACACACACGGAGGGAGGGAAGGAGGGAGGGAGGGAGGGAGGGAGGGAGGGAGAGAAGGGAAGAGAGAGAACAAAATTTTTAAAACATATATCCCCTCCCTGTTGCATATATATAATAATCTCATTATTTTTAAACAGATGTCAATCACACTCTGAGACACCTGTGATCTAACCCACCTTGATATCAATACAGGTACAGGTTTAAAACAAAACAAACAAACAATAACAACAACAAAAACACCTATCCAACTTAAATACTAATATCCACTCCCAACTCATTCCAAACCTTGCAGACTAGAATCTTTTTTGGTGTCCTTTATTTTGATGGCCATCTGGGTCCATTTTCACCTTAGCTTGTATGCGTCTAAACTGTTAAGCCTGCCCCCCCCCCACCATAAGTATTTGTGTTTTGTTTTTGTTTTTTATTAGTTCTTTGAGGATGTTGTACAACCTGTTTTGATCATCTTCACCCTCCCTCCCCCAGCTCTTTCCAGATCCATCCCTCCTTCTCTTCCTTCCCAACTTTGTGGTGTCCCCACCACCACTGTCACAGCCAATATGTGCTGCCCAAATATTCTTGGCTGTGTGGCCTTCCTTTAGAGCGTGGTCGACTTATCACTATTTTTAAGCTCCATTGGTGCTTAATGAAGTAGCTTGCTCTGCCACCGGCCTGGAGGCCACCGAGTCCTTTACCTTAGGACCCATGTCTCTGGGAGGTCAACGCCTGCCCTCGCCCCTCCCACACACAGACACCTGCTCGTCCCCGGTGCTCTCCCGGGTGACCTCGAGGGTCCATCTTCACACCCTGCCCCCGGCGGACCCCGCAGGGGCCTACCAGTCGGTGTGCGGCTCGTCGACCACCAGCAGCACCTTGGCCTTCCTGGAAGCGGCCGAAGGTGCGGGCGCGTCCACCAGGCCGGCGGAGGCGGCCGTCTGCTTCACCGCTTGCGACAGCGAGCTGAAGAAGCTGCTGCCCACCGACGGCGTCGGCGCGGGCTGCGGCGCCGGCTGCGGCGCGGGTGCCTGGGCGGGTGGCGGCCTGCGCTCGGGACCGGGCGAGGCAGCTGAGGTGGCCGCCGACGCCGTAGCGGCACCGGGGCCAGGGGCAGGAGGGGGCTGCTGCGGCTCCGGGCGCTGAAGGTCAGTCATGTAGCCATTGGGCAGGTTGGCGATGAAGCTGCTGTCCGACAGCCGGCGCCTCAGGAAGTTCATCATCTGGCTTGAGGGGCTGAGGGCGCTCGAGGCGGCGGGCCAAGCGGCGCGGGGAGGACGGCGCGGGGACACCGAAGGTGGTCCGCGTCTCCGGGAGCCCAGCAGACAGCCGCGGCGCTCTGGGTCTGGGGAGCGAGCCTGTTAGCGAGGGAGCAGTGGGCGGTGCCGAGGGCGTGACTACTTCTGTCTCCGCCCCTCTCCGCAGAGCCTGCTCCGCCCCCGCCTACTCGCGCGTCCCCCGCCTTTTCAGGCTCTGGCGCAAAGAGAAGGGAGAGTGTCCCCTCCCGCCACCTGAGCGTGACTGTGTGGGAACCAGGAGCTCTCGCAGTGTGGAGGGAAGGAAAGCCGAGAGTCTCCCACCATCATCACCTTCGTGGTTTCAAGAGGAGAGTCGTGTCCCAGTTCCAGACGAAGACACCATCCTAATACCATCTAGTTAGAAGAGAGGTGTCAGCTTCCCTACCCTGAGGTGAGAGAAAAGAGCTACACCTGCCCCTCCACCCGCTCTGGCGTGTGTGTGCGCGCGCACACACACCCAGGACCACCATTCAGTGAGCAAAGCGAAGCATTTCCTTTCCTGAAGCTCAGGAAAATGATGCCAAAGTCCCCAACTTTCAGATGAGAAGGAATGGACTAATCTGTTGCTGCTAATGCGCACCTTGTATGCTGAGACCTGAATGAATGAATGGATGGATGGATGGATGAATGAATGAATGAATGAATGAATGAATAAAAGCTGCCTACCCGTGCTGAATGGGAAAAACCTCTCCCTGACCCAAAAGGTGGGAGTCCAGACCACAATGAAGTAGAGGGCTACCTCACCCTCCTTGAGGAAGAAGGAACCTAAGCAGACCCTCTCCACACTGCCCTGGAGGACATTAGGAGGCAATTTCTGTGCCCCACTTAATAGTGCACAATTCTCTCCCTGACCAGAGAGAGAGAGAGCACGCGCGCGCGCAAGAGAGCCCGAGAAGACTGAAAATGTCTTTTCAGGATCCCTCAGACAGATAGCCAAGGCTACCCCCTCAATTTGCTTCCCTGACATACATTGTTCCCCAGTGTTGTAGGGCGACCTAGTCCCCTAACTGACCATCTCCATGAAGGTTTATCTGACTACCAACTTCTCTGTGCACTCTCTAAATTTTGTGTGCTCTTTGAACCTTTGTTTTGATCTGTCTTCAGGTATATTAGTCCCCTACATTTGTATCTGGACAAAATGTAGCAGATGTACTTGACAGGCAGACCACCTGGAGTGATGCACGACTTTGGGCAAATTACTCCCTTGAACCTTTTTCTTCCACAGCTAATAAAAACAGATAGCACTTTTCAAAGCTGCTGGAGTAAATGAGAACATGTAGGTAAAGCGTCTGGTACGCAGTAGATAAGCCAGTAGTGGGGCCTAAGTCCTTATTCTTATTTCTCAGTAGTATTAGCTAGTCTGAATGGAATCAGTGAGGGTCTTGACACTAATGTTAGCAGGGTGTTCCTGTTTTGTATATCCCAGTTGGTTCTCAGGTCTAAGCCAATAGCATCAGAGAGGCCTGCAGCCAATTGTGAAAATAACCAATAAAATTAGAAAGCAACCCTTGTCTCAGGTAAACTCACAACTAAGAGCTAAGGACTCATAACTAGAGACAACAATTACCCACAATGAGATGTGAGAAATTCTGTAAATCAGTTGGATAAGGTGGTTTAGGAGCAACAAAGGCACAGGATTCATTCACCGCTGAGGCTCAGGAAAGGCTGCTCAGAGGAAGTAATGTTTAAGATGGGTCTTGAGACGTGTGGTAAAAGTTAACAGAACTGGTGAGAAGGCTCTGTAGTTTGGAACACTTGTTACTCCTCCAGAAGAGCCAAGTTTGGTTCCCAACACCCAGGTCAAGTGACCTATGATGACCTGTAACCACAGCTCCAGGGAATATGGCACCCTCATCTGGCCTGCAAGGGCACCCACACACACATGTCAGAACACTTACACAGATACACTATCTTAGTTACTGTTCTGTTGCTGTGAAGAGACACCATGACCAAGACAACTTATCAAAGAAAGCGTCTGATTGGGGGCTTGCTTAGTTTCAGAGGATTAGTCCATTATCATCATGGCTGAAATCATGGCTAGTGGCAGGCAGGTGGACATGGAACTGAGAGAGACAGAGACAGAGACTGGGCTAGCATGGACTTTTGAAACCTCAAAGTCCACTCCCAGTGTCACCTCCTCCAACAAGGCCTTTTAGTCCTTTTCAAACAGTTCCACTAACTGGGGCCTGAGCTTTCAAACATATGGGCCAATGAGAGCCATTCTCATTCAAACTACTACTACTACTACTACTACTACTACTACTACTACTACTACTACTACACCACACACACACACACAAGTAGAAAAAAAAAATCTTTTTTTTTTTTTGAGTATGTACCCATAGAGAAGTAAAGGAAGCATTCAGGCAGAGAAACGGATGCTTGTGAACTCATGGCTCTTCCAGAATGGGCTGTTTCGTGTGCTGACTTTGTCAGATCTCCTGCAGACATTATAATAAAGTATTCTAGTGACTAGGATGTGAGCTTTTCAAATATAGAACTGAATCTTAGTCATCTTTGGACCCCCAACATCCAGTGTATTACCTTCCATATAGTAAGGATTTAACTGTTTTAGAATTGAACTGTATCCTTACATAATTTAGTTCTTTCCTACTGAAGAATAAAACTTATATCACCGATAACCAAATAAACATAATTTATCACACTTTCCTTCCTGAAATTCTTAAAAGTATTTTTTTTTTAAGAAAAATCAAAGAAATCTTTTCCAATGTTTCTCTATTGGCAGGATTTCAGAGGCTCTTTATGTCTTAGGGTTACTATTACTATGATGAAACACCACAACCAAACAACTTGGGGTGGAAAAGGGTTTATTCAGCTTAGGCATCTACATCACAATTCACCATCAAGGGAAGTAAGGATAGGAACTCAAGCAGGAACCTGGAGGCAGCAAATGATGGCAAAGAAAGCTGCTTACTGGCTTGCTCTTCATAGCTTGCTCAGCCTTTCTTACAGAACATAGGACCACAAGTCTAGGGATAGCACCACCCACAATGGGCTGGGCCCTCCCCCATCAATCACTAATTAAGAAAATGCCTTACAGCCAGATCTTATAGAGGCATTTTCTCAATTGAAGTTCCCCTCTTTAGACAACTCTAGTTTGTGTGAAGCTGACATACAGCTAGCCAGCACAGTGTAACTTCTATTTTTAGATGATTTTGCTGTTTTTCTAATATATTTCATTAAGGAATTCCCTTAAATATTGAGCTTTTAGTATGTGTATAAATTTTTTTAAACCAGCCTATTTAAAACGTATTTTAAATATCTAAAACACAGAAGACATTGTATGCTACAGACTAGATGATAGAGGAGATTCAAGTATGAATAATCCCCAAATTCATGCCTTAGGAAGACAGCTTATAATTAGCAGTAGCAGAACAGTCTCTGAGTAACGAGAAAGTGGAGCAGGCAGTGAGTGTTACAAGAGCCAAAGGGAGAAGCCTTCCCAGGGATGGTAGATTTTATAGGAAAACTAAAGAAATTCTCATAGACAAGAAAACGTGGAGAAAGGAAGTGATATGGAGGGGAGAGCAAAAGATTGGTCACAGAAGCTGGGCTGATAAGGATTAGCATCATGTAGATCTATTGCTGTCTATGTTATTTTAATCGTTGGACCTTTGTACAGTATGTAATATGCCCTACAATCTTCTGGGAAGCTTAGAGAGATTGCCCTTGTGTACAGTATTCTGCTATTATCTATAGAACTGCTCTCCACAGTTCAGTTACCTGACGTCAGCTGTGGTCCAGAAATATTATGTAGAACATTCCAGGGAAGACACTGAGGTGGCTCAATAGGTAAAGGCATTCGCCACCAAGCCTGACAACCTAGTTCAACCCCTGGGACTTACATGGTGGAAAAGAAAACAACTCTCACAAGTTATCCTCTGGCTTCCACATATACACCATACATGTATGTGTCACACACACACACTGAATAAGAAAATTCCAGAAAATAGAAAGAAAACCATATGAAATTGCATACCATTGTGCATTGTGATGGAACCTTCGTGCTGTGACTCACACCTTTGCCAGCATGTGGATGCTGTAGACACTACTAGCCCATTATGTCACTTAGTACCTCAGCTATCACATCTCAGTGCTTGTGTTCAAGTGAACCAGATTCCACTTAATATCCTCAAGGCACAAAAATAGTGGTGCTGACCACAGAAGAAATGTGAAACACAAGCCATAAAGTGCCTTTAAGAGAAAAGATAAAAGTTCTCAGTTTAATATGGAAAGAAAAAAAATATACTTAAGCTGTTAACATTTATAGTAAAGTATGGGGGGGGGGAGACCACATTCTCAAGATTTGTATGATAGTATGGTAATTGTCTCGTTTTATTATTACTATTTATTTCTTGCTCTATTGAGTTTATAAATTAAGCTTTGCCGTTGACATATCTGTATAGAATCATGACATATATAGAGTTCAGTCGTTTGGGCATCCACTGCAGGTCTTGGAATATATTCACCTCAGACAGGTGGAGACTTCTTTATGTGTTCATGTAATTGTAACTATCCAGTTTGGTTTCTATAAATCACCTCAACATTAGGTATTGTTTCTGCTTCCTTCAGGGTGATCTACACAGGCTGGTAAAATAATTACTGGACATAGATGTTAGAGGTGGCAACTACACCAAGCCATTCTCAGAAAACTGTTGGGCTTTAGATTCCTCCTTTAGAGCAACAGAGGTCCACAAGCCCGACAGAAATGTTTATTAAGAGCCGGGCGTGGTGGCTCATGCCTTTAATCCCAGCAGAAGCAGAGGCAGGTGGATTTCTGAGTTCGAGGCCAGCCTGGTCTACGGAGTGAGTTCCAGGACAGCCAGGGCTACACAGAGAAACCCTGTCTCGAAAAACCAAAAAAAAAAAAAAAAGAAAGAAAGAAAGAAAGAAAGAAAGAAAGAAAGAAAGAAAGAAAAACAAGTTTATTAGATATTCTACTAAGTCACTCATTTTCTTTTGGTAGGTTTTTAATAAGAATATGCTCTAATGGAGATGACACAAACTGTTTTCTCATACTTGTGTGTTGTTGCTGGCCATTAGCCAGTTGCATGTGACCACAGTGGGTACAGCTGTAAGTTACCTGTGTTTAAGCCATATTCTCTGTATTCCAGTGGTCCGTACCGGGATGTATCTTTTTATCCTGTGCATTAGCTTAGTCTTGGGTTCTGTCTTTCCCTAATCCCTATCTGGGTCTAGACTCCAGAAATAGGTAGAATTCTGCCCTATCATTCTTTCTTATACAATACATTTTACTTAGAATTGAAGGAATGGTTGACTTTGAATTTGGGAAACTTTTCAAAATATCAAAGCCTGGCAACATTAGGGACACTTGTTCCTGTCTGTCTCTGAAACCAACCAGCTTTCCCCACCCCCATCTCCTGGTAAAGGGTTTTTCTCTCAGAGCAATCAGCAGAGGTGTCCCTCTTGCCTCTCTTAATCCCTCTGTGACCAATTGAGTCAACTGTCAGAATCTCAGAGGTGTATTCCAGTCAAAGCCCAGGATTCTTTGCATTCCTACCATGTGCAGTCTTTATCTTCTCACTGAATGGTAAGCACAGGTAATCATCTAGCAACTGTGGATCAAATAATCAGTGTGTGTGTGTGTGTGTGTGTGTGTTTGAATATGCTTGGCCCAAAGGAAGTGGCACTATTAGGAGGTGTGGTGTCATTGGAGTAGGTGTAGCCTTGTTGGAGGAAGTGTGGGGATGGTCAATGAGACATTCCTCCTAGCCAGTCTTCTCCTGGCTGCCTTCAGAACAAGAAGTAGAACTCTCAGATCTTCCAGCACCATGCCTGTGAGGATTCTCCCATGCTTTCCATCATAATGATAGTGGATTGAATCTCTAAACCTGTAAGGAAGCCCCAATTAAATGTTGTCCTTTATAAGAGTTTCTGTGGTCATGGTGTCTCTTCACAACAATGAACTCCTAACTATGACTATACATATATGTATACACACACACACACACACACACACACACACACCCCACCTACCTTGCTGATATTCTTTCCCTTGAGCAACAGTACAGTAAAGAAAGCTCACAGGGGCAAAAGCTGAGTATGTGCCTGCACAGCCTTGGAGTGCCTTGGGTAGGCAGAACCCAAAAGCCTAGTTTAGTCTAGAAGTGGTAGTGGCTCACACCTGTAATCCCAGCACTCATGTAGCAGAGACAGGAGGGTGACAGAAAGTTCAAGGCCAGCCTGATCTACATAATGAGACCTTGTTTTAAGAACAGAAAGGGAGGTTGGTAGGCAAGAAGGCCCAGCAGATAGAGGTGCAAGCCTAACTACCTGAGTTTGGTTCCCAGAATCCGCAAGAAGGTAGAAGTAGAGAGCCAACTCCCCATGTTGTCCCCTGACCTTCTCTCTCCCATATATTAATTATTGTTATTATTACATGTTTAATGAAAGAAAAAGGGAAAGATGGATGGGGAGTATAGAAACCTAGCTTAAAGGAAGACCTGTTACACTAGCTACTGAGCAAAATGTTGTTGCTGGGTTTCTAAACATGGAAGTTGGCTTGAACCACATTTTTAACTCTTGTTCACTTCCCAGGTCCAAGAAGCCCATTCAGACTCATCTGCTCTAAAGAGAAATGGAAATGTTTGGGATTCTGGTGTCGTGCACCCTTGACCTGCTCTGTCACTAAATCATGGGCTTTACAGTCCTCCACAGGCTGCTGAGGACTCTCAGTTCATATGTAAACAGGAAGAGATAGCATCTATCTGGAAGACGTGACCAAAGAGGACAGTTGAAAATGGCAAAGCTCTACCAGAAGAGATAGCGTGGTTTCTTTCCACACTGTTGTGTGGTGTTTGGAGCACCTCCTGAGAATCTATGGTGTCCACTGAGGTGGGCCTTCTTGCCATTGCTGCTCTGGGTCCCAGCACTTCTTTTTTTTCTACTTCTGAATAGTCAGGACTGCTATACCCCAGCATCCAGTCAAGGTGGATACATAAGCTGGGCCAATGTGCCACAATTAGAAAGCACAGAACTCTAAGTCAAGTCCTAAATCATGTTAGCTCATCTCTTTGCCCAGATCCCCTTCAGCCTCAGTTTCCTCAGCCATGAAAGAATGTGACAATTGTTATAACTTCCTTGAAAGGCTACTGAGAAGCCTGAGATTGAGTGAGTGCATTTTATAAGCTGTAAAGCGCTGTGCAAATGTTAGCTATTGATATTTCTCACTCTAGTGGATCACAGAGCTTGCCAGCAAAAGTAAATTACCAAAAAAAGGAGGAAAAAAAATCTTCCCACACATAATTATCTCAGCGTTAAACACTAGAGAGAACTCAGGCAGGTGTGTGGGGTGTAAGGTCGTCCCTCTCGGTGACTCTCAGGTTTAGTCATACCTGCTAAAATAAATGCAGCAACCACTTTGACTGATGGTTTCTACCTTCTGGGTGACCTTGAACAAGGCCACCTCCCTCCATCCCTCCCTCCTTCCCTCCCTCTTCCATTTTCTAGTGTGGAAAATATGGGTGAGGGAGCTGAGCCAGGTGATCCCCAAGGTCTGATGATGTAAGTAAGATTCTCTGGGTGGAGTCTCACAGGCAAACAAAACCTGATGTCAGCAGACTGTGCAAGGAAATACAGGCAAGGGCGGGGCCTGGAGAGCAAACACTGAACAGGTGGTTCTGGCGAGCAAGAGAAAAAGCACAGGCAACAAGGGGTTTGGGTCCAAGTTCATTCTGACTTTAAGGGAGTCAGAGATGGTCCCCCTGCCAAATCTCTGTTTATTGGGACCTAATGATAACTATAATTAGATACTGACTTCATGCCAGAAATTGCCCATGTCCTATCTCATTTCATCCGCCACAAGGGAAATGTTAGATTTTCCTTTTTTGCCGATAAAGCAGTTGAGAATCAGAGAAGTCACACCGGCTAATGTTAGCTCTTAGAACTAAAATGAAGCAGATCTGGCTGGCTGCAAAGCCCATGAGATTCTGCATTAGGCTATACTGACAGGCCCCTAAGAAAGGTGCCATCCATCAGCAGCTTGGCAAATGAATGAGCTTATTGGAAACCATAGCTGAAATAACATGCCTTCCTGGAGTCTTATTGTAAGCTTCTCTGACACCTCTTATTACCCAGAGTCTTGCAGACATATCAGGTTTCATGTAGCAAGAATCCCCATGAAAACCCCCCTTCCATGAAACCAGCTAGATTCAAGCAAAAAAATCTAACTAAAGAAACACTCCTCCCCTTTCCTCTCCCTCCCCTCCCCCTCCCCTATCCTTTCCCTCCCCCTTCTCCTCCTTCTAGCATACCCCATTCTTATTTTCACTGAGGGAAGACCACAGCTCCCCAAAGAGCAGCTCTGGCCTCTTGCAAGATGCTGGTGTGTTGGCTGTTGCCATGGTGATAGAGGAGCATCTCTGTCATGCACACATGAGCAGCACAGAGTGTGTTTCCTCTGCCTGGGAAATTCAGAGGATTTATCAGCAGTTGCTTCCAGCAGCATCTTCACACTACTTCAAGGATGAGTGAACATGCAGCCCTTCTACTTAGAATTCACCCCACACCAGAAGCAAGACTAAGCTTTCCTCACAGGGTCTGTGTCTAAAGCAACCCCCTCCCTCTACTGCTGAGACAGTTCCCGGTTTAATGGAGGAGGTACCTTCCAGGTGATAGGGAAAGGAGCTGTTGGGTTTACAGAGTAAACAGAAGGTCCTTGGTTTCCTAAGCTTTCTTGGCTAATACCAGTTATGTGCTAATTAGAGCTTCCGAGTCAGACCCATGTGGGTTTGTCACTTGCCTCAGTCACTTATTAGCAAGTAGTATAATACCACTTCTTTATTAAAACTCTTTATCTATAGAGTTAATTAATATTTGCAAAGCTTTTTTTTTAATTAAACGAGATTTCACATAAATAGTATCCAATATCAAGTCTGGCATATGGCAGGAACATATTCATGATAGAAATTATTTTAAAGAAAGTCTAGAGGTGTGGCACACACAGCAGAGTGCATGACTCATGGGTGTAAAGCCACGGGTTAAATGCCCACTGCTGTATAAACCAGGCAGCAAATGTCTATAACCCCAGGACTCAGAAGATAAAGCCAGAGAGTCAAAAGTTCAAGGTCATCTTTCATGACACAGTGAGTTCAAGGACTGCCTAGAATACATGAGACCCTGTCTCAAAAACAAAAAAACTTAGAAATTATTCTAAAGGAAGTAACTTAATGACACATATGTTCTAACTTTGAGACAGTCGATTTTTGAAGCCTTGGATCATCACTTGATGGACAAATAGCTATGTAGTATTTTCTTTTAAGTTTAAAAAAAATAAGAAGAAGAAGGAGAGATTGGAGCAACCTGAGATTCTGTAGATATTTTCATTTGAAAACATGGTTACAACATCTCTGATGGCAACCTAAGGGTTTGAACTAAAAGGAAAAGAAAAAGGTCCTGTGTTTGGTTATATCACATGTCAAGCTAATGCCACCTTCACTAACCACCATCTGTGTGCTAAGCAAGATGACAGACAGTGCTATGTGTTTGCTAGTCATTTAATCCAGGCAAGAACAGTTTTAAGGTAGGCATCATTTTTCAAATGAGCAGTATAAGTATATAAGTAATCTGCTAGTACGTTGCAAAATAAAAACAAACAACAGTGTATCTGTACAATGAAAAGAAATTTCCCTCCAGTGTCAATCCATGGCAGCACATTATGTGAGTACCTACATGGCTGTCCTCAAAGAAAGGCTCCTTAGCACCAAGGCCAGCTTGGAGCAGATGGCCCCATTCTTTTATTGAAAAACATCCAGCTTCAGGGATCTGAGACAACAGTCATATTCCAAGCTCTCACACTTGACTGCTGTCTTTGTGAGTAGGATTCTGCCCAACAAGCCTGTCTGCACTTTCTTTTCCTTCTTTCTTTACCCTGTGCCTTATCTGCCAGCAAGCATGACATGACAGAGGATTCAAGACATCTGATCAGCTTATCTGCTCCTCATTCCTGATCAGGAATAAGTCCATATTCCTATTTACTGGTTTTTCTCTTCTCCCTGCACTGCTGGTGTCAAAAGCATGTCTTTTTCTCATCTCCAAAATAGCATCTGGTCCATTTGAAGCAGGCTAGCAATAGGCTGTCTGCCAGCACCCTCATTTCTTGGCGGAGAGAAGGCATTCCCCATCCAATTATCTAAAAGTCTCCTCGCCTGATGATTCAGCCAACCTCTCCATCATGAGCCAGACCTGGGTAGCCTAAAGTCACCTTGAACAGATCAATAGTGATGAGTGTTTTGTATATGAACTTGAATTCTTATTTCAGTTCTACTAGGTAGGAGTCTCATTCTCATTTAAGCAGATGAGGAAATGGAGGCTCACAAGAGATTTTCCCCAAGGTCACACTGCCTGTCACAAAGAAGATGAGATTTAAACTTAAATTTCAAATTGACAAACTTTTTTAAAAAAATCATTTATTATCCTGTGTCTATGATGTAGGGGGTAGCATGAGTCAGTTTTCTCCTTCCACCTTTACATTTTGTTCTAGGAATCAAATTCAGGTCATCAAACTTTCATGGGCACGCACTTTACCCTCTAAACCATCTCACTGGCCCTAAATTCCCAACTTCACAAGGAAGAACTGAACATTCACTGAACCCTTGCTTTTCCTCTAGGCTATAGTGAATGGTTAGAAAGTCCTGTGGATTACAGAATATGGCTGTCCAGAGCAGCTACCCCTGTGTAATCTGTAGTGTGTCTCTAAGCCTTCATCTTGGCTTGGAACATACTTCTTCGTGCCTTGAAGCATGGTGCAGTTGGACAGCCACAGGTTTTGTGGTAAATACAGGTGTTTTGGAATCTTGGTGTGTCGTTTTCATGCTTCTGATCTCAGATAATTTATTCAACCCCTCTGAACTTCTCTCCGTATAATAGGGCTACCTACCTCACAGTGTAGTCCTGAGGATTCAAGCTCAAAGTCCTTTTGTGGTTCCCTGGTGGTTAGTAGGCACTCACTAGTATGTCCAGCCCTAACAACTGCTGTCCACCCACCATCAACTGCTGGGAAGCTCTCTGACTATGCTTCCCTCCCCTATGCCCTGACATTTTTTTAATATCTTTAGTTGAACTCATCATACAGCATTGTTCCAAGTGGGTCATGTTTTCTCCACTCTCCCACCTTCCTTAGTCTAGAATTTTTTTCCAAGGACAAAGATTCTTTTCATCTCTAAGTCTTGAATGCCTAGCCCTTAGCCATGTGGGAGGAAGGAACGGAGGAAAAGAAGGGAAGAGAAAGAAAATGAAACCAAGACTCAAAACTGTTTATGAAACACTGCAGCAAAAACACACCCTAGCTCTGTATCCAGGCAAGCAGGAGAAGCACTTGGTCTTCTCCCAGCCTCCTTTGCAAATGCTTCCCAATTCCCCCATTGACAAGAGCCCACAAGACTGGAATATCAATGACTGCCTGAATAGGAAGTCTCAGAAGAGCCCCGCACCCAGGGAGCAGACAGACAAGTGATGAGTGGCAAGGCACAGCTGCAGAAAGGAAAATTCCGTCTGCTAGCCAATGGGGACAGACCGCAGCCCCAGGCCTGGTAACGGTACGTGTGGTGTGACTGTGCCTGAGCTCCTCCCACCTCCAGCAAGTGTAGCTGCAGCCCCAGCAACAGCTCAGCCTGGCAGGTGATGAAGGCGGCTACAGACTCAGAAGGAAAGCAGGTGGTTGGCTGAGGCAGTACGGAGCTGCAGCTTGGAGACCTGAGAGTTAGACAGAAGTGCCAGGCATGAGGAGGGGAAGATCTTTCCCCTGGCTCCCCAGACAGTGACTGCCCACCACGATACATTTAAAGCCTCTTTTTGTTTGTTTATTTGTTTGTTTGGTTGGTTGGTTGGTTAGTTGGTTGGTTTGGCTTGGCTTGGTTTTTTTTATGACATGGTTTCTCTGTGTGGTCCTAGATGTCCTGGAACCCACTCTGTAGACTATGCGGATCTTGAACGCCAAGATTTACCTGTTTCTGCCTCCCTAGTGCTGGGCTTACACGTCCTCCCACTTAAGGGTTGTTTGTTTGTTTGTTTGTTTTTTGTCCATTTTAATCGCATCCTCCACAGAGGCTAAAGCCACTTGCTAGCAATGCATTCATGATTTTCCTTTCGGCCTTCCTAGCTCACCCTCCAGCTCCCTGTCTGTCACACACACACCCTTTGTGGATACTGTTTCCCTGCCACTTAAGATGCCCCCTAGGCATTGTGACTGGGCCAGTTTCCCTAAAGCAGATCACAAGACTGGGATTTGAGTGCAGGTAATCTATTAAATGTGCCATCCAAAGAGGCCCCAGTTGAGGTCTGAGAAGGTGTGAGCATGAGCACCTTTGGGCAAATGGCAGCCAGTTCCCCTCAAGGAGCCTCGTAGATACAGGAGGACGTATTTGGGGGATAGGCCACTAAAGAGATTTAAATTTTCAGGCATATATTCACCAAACTCCATTCAAGATGGTTAAGTGCTGCTCCTGGCAGCACTAACTCCGTTCTGAACAATACCCAGACACAGCTCTGCACTAGAGCAAGAACTGAACTAGGCAATTACAGCGTACTGGTACCATCTGCTGTCCTTGCCAATGTAGCTAACAGCCCCACATCCTTCGCAGCCCAGCTCAATCTTAAATCTCACAGCTCCCTTCTCTGCATTGCCAGAGCAAGGCAAACACATTCCTATTGGGTGTTGGGTGTTGGCGTGAGGTTCTGCATATCTTTTCTCTGGACCATGGGCTCCTCTAAAGGAGGAAGTATGACTTCATTCATTTCATTTCTGTGTTTTACATGCCAGCACTGAGCAAGTATGTGCTCAATAAGTAGCAGTGCTGCTGGCACTGGGATTCAGAGGCATATGAAGTCACGTTACCCATTATGAAATAGGGGCCTGTAGAGAAAGATTCTGAGTGTGCTCAGTGCCTTTGAGGAGAAGAGCCCGACTTTTTTTCCCCATTAAAATAACTTTTAAAAAATATTTTATAGGTATTTTCTTCATTTACATTTCAAATGCTATCCCAAAAGTCCCCCAGACCCTTCCACTCCTCCCCTGCCTACCCACTCCCACCTCTTGGCCCTGGTGTTCCCCTGTGCTGAGGCATATAAAGTTTGCAAGACCGAGGGGTCTCTCTTCCCAATGATGGCCGACTAGACCATCTTCTGCTACATATGCAGCTAGAGACATGAGCTTTGGGGGTACTGGTTAGTTCATATTGTTGTTCCACCTATAGGGTTGCAGACCCCTTTAGCTCCTTGGGTACTTTCTCTAGCTCCTCCATTAGGGGCCCTGTGATCCATCCAATAGCTGACTGTGAGCATCCACTTCTGTGTTTGCTAGGCCCCGGCATAGTCTCACAAGAGACAGCTATATCAGGGTCTTTTCAGCAAAATCTTGCTGGCGTATGTGATGGTGTCTGCGTTTGGAGGCTGATTATGGGATGGATCCTCGGGTACGGCAGTGTCTAGATGGTCCATCCTTTCATCTCAAGAGCCAGACTTCTTTAAACTAAAACTTACTCTGAGCATCTGAGGAAGCTCCACAGCCTTGGATACCCTGGCATAATTCTGCATGGCTGTGTGACTGTGCCTCTAATCTCCCCAGTGTAGCTAGAGTAGATATCCTGAGGCCCTTGATTTAAAGTCACAGTGGACTTTATAATTAAAGGGGGTGAAGATGGAGAGATGGCTCAATGGTTAAGAGCATTGACTGCTGCTGTCCTTAAGGACCAGGCTCCATTTTCAGCACTAACATGGCACACTCACAACACTCTCCAGTTCCAGGGGACCAGGTGCCTTCTTCTGGCCTCCACAAGCACTTGCATATACACGGTGCACATGTATGCAGCAGACAAAATTACTCATATACATAAAATAAAAATTTAAAGGCAAGGGGCACCCATGTGACTCAGTCACTGGCTCCAGGAAACTGAGATCTGGGAGCTAGAATCTTCTTTTTTAAATGAAACAGGTACTTGGATACACTGGGCCAGGTTCTGGTCTTCACGGTTTGCCTCAATGGACTCAAACACAATTGTATGGGTAGGGTAGGTAGAACAGATCATTGTTGGAGGACAAGGCAGGAGATTTGGCTCATGACACTTCACTTACCAAGGAGTGGATGTGGGGAGGAACTGAAGGGTGGTGACTGCAACAAGCCCTTGTAGAAGTCACAATCCAGCAGAGGAGGGGTGTTGTTAGAAATGGCCTATGTTGGATGGCAGAGGTGGCTCAGTGCTTAAGAGCACTTTCTGCTCTTGCAGAAGACCTGATTTCTGAACTCAGCACCCATCTCAGGAGGCTTACAGCTACCTCTAACTTCAGGTTCAAGGGATTTGACAACCTGTTGTGGACTTGTGGATACCTGCACCATGTGCACATACTCTACACAGATACATGCACACATAATCAAAATAAAAAAAGAAAAAGGAAGAAAGAAAGAAAGAAAGAAAGAAAGAAAGAAAGAAAGAAAGAAGAGAAATAACTGTTTTGTCAGAAGTAACAAAAGAATGGATAAATTTCATTAATTCTCCATTTGTTGCAATGTACTTTAACACGTTTAAAAAATAATACTTAGTTGCTTTCTAAGTCACTTGAATAAAAAACTTGAGCACTGTCTTCTACCCTTCCCAGAGGTAACTGCTCCCAGAATTTCAGTAACTCCTGAAATCTTGGTTGCGTTCTATCACTGTGATAAACACCCTGACTAAAACCACCATGGGGAGCAAAGGGTTTATTTAGCATCCACTTCCATGCCACAGTTCATCACAGAGGGAAATCAAGGCAGGAACTGGAGCAGAGGCCATGGGAAGTGCTGCTTACTGGCTTGCTCCTTCTGGGTTGCTCTGTTTGCTTTCAAATACACGCCAGGACCACCTGCCCATGGGTAGCACCACCCACAGTGAACTGGGCCCTTCTCTGTCAATTGACAATAAAATGCCCCTACAAGCAAACTGATGGAAACATGTTTTTTTTTTCAATTAAGGTTTTTCTTTCCATCTGACTTTAGCTTGTGTCAAGTTGACAAAACTAACCAGGAAACCTGCTTTGCTATGTCTGGTTTTTATCATGTATGTATTCATCCCTGAACAGTAGTGCAATTGATTTTATATGCTCTTACTGTCTTTGTTCTATTTGAATTTTACTGAGCTTCTTTAATATGAAGAATTCTCATCTTTTTTTTTTTTAAATTTCTTTACATTTCAAGTGCAGTTTCCCCCCTTCCTGGAAACCCTCTATCCCATCCCCCCCCCATCTCATTTCCTTCACCTTCCACCCACTCCCTCCTCCCCACCTTCGATTCCCCTACACTAAGGCATGTATGGAGCCTTCATAGGACCAAGGACCTCTCCTCCCATTGATGCCTGACAAGGTCATCCTCTGCTACATGTGCAGCTGGAGCCATGTGTACTCCTTGGTCTGTGGCTTAGACCCTGAGAATTCAGGGGGAATCTGATTGGTTGATATCATTGTTCTTCCTATGAAGTTGCACCCCTTCAGCTCCTTCAGTCCTTTCTCTAACTCCTCTATTGGGGACCCCACACTCAGTGCAATGGTTGGCTGCAACCATCCGACTCTGTATTTGTAAAGCTCTGGCAGGGCCTCTCAGGAGACAGCTATATCAGGTTCCTTTCAGCAACCATTTCTTAGTATCCATAATAGTGTCAGAGTTTGGTGACTATATCTGGGATGAATCCCTAGGTGGAACAGTCTCTGAATGGTCTTTCCTTCAGTCTCTGCTCTGCATTTTGTCTCCATATTTGCTCCCATGAGTATTTTGTTCCCCTTTCTAAGAAGGACCAAAGCACCCACACTTTGGTCTTCCTTCTTCTTGAGCTTCATGTGGTCTTTGAATTGTATCTTGGGTATTCTGAGCTTCTGGGCTAATATCCACCTATCAGTGAATGTATACCATGTGTTCTTTTGTGGTTGGGTTACCTCACTCAGGATAATATCTTCTAGTTCCATCCATTTGCCTAAGAATTTCATGAATTCATTATTTTTAATAGCTGAGTAGTACTCCATTGTGTAAATGTACCACATTTTCTATATCCATTCCTCTGTTGAAGGACATCTGAGTTCTTTCCATCTTCTGGCAATTATAAATAAGGCTGGTATGAACATAGTGGAGCATGTACCCCTGTTATATGTTGGAGAATCTTTTGGGTATACGCCCAGGAGTGGTATAACTGGGTCCTCAGGCAATACAATGTCCAATTTTCTGAGGAACTGCCAGACTGATTTCCAGACTGGTTGTACCAGCTTGCAATTGCACCAACAATGGAGAAGTGTTCCTCTTTCTCCACTTCCTTGCCAGCATCTCAGCTGTCACTTGAGTTTTTGATCTTAGCCATTCTGACTGGTGTGAGGTGGAATCTTATGGCTGTTTTGATTTGCATTTCCCTGATGACTAAGGATGATGAACATTTCTTTAGGTGCTTCTCAGCCCTTTGAAAATTCTGTTTAGCTCTGTTCCCCATTTTTTAATAGGGTTATTTGGTTCTCTAGAGTCTGACTTCTTGAGTTCTTTGTATATATTGGATATTAGCCCTCTGTTGGATGTAGAATTGGTAAAGGTCTTTTCCCAGTCTGTTGGTTACTGTTTTGTCCTATTGACGGTGTCCTTTGCCTTACAGAAACTTTACAATTTTATGAGGCCCCATTTGTTGATTCATGATCTTAGAGCATAAGCCATTGGTATTCTCTTCAGGAACTTTTCTCCTGTGCCCATGTGCTCCAGACTTTGCCCCACTTACTCTTCTGTTAGATTCAGTATATCTGGTTTTATGTGGAGGTCCTTGATCCACTTGGACTTGAGCTTTGTACAGGGAGATAAGAATGGATCAATTTGAATTCTTCTACATGACCGCCAGTTGAACCAGCACCATTTGTTGAAAAGGTTGTCTCTTTTCCACTGGATGGTTTTAGCTCCTTTGTCAAAGTTCAAGTGATTGTAGGTGTGTGGGCTCATTTCTGGGTCTTCAGTTCTATTCCATTGATCTACCTGTCACTGTACCAACACCATGCAGTTGTTAACATGATTGCTCTGTAGTACAGCTTGAGATCAGGGATGCTGATTCCCCCTGAAGTTCTTTTATTGTTGAAAATAGTTTTTGCTATCCTGGGTTTTTTTGTTATTCCAAATGAATTTGAGAATTGCTCTTTCTAACTCTATGAAGAATTGAGTTGGAATTTTGATGGGGTTTGCACTGAATTTGTAGATTGCTTTCTGCAAGGTGGCCATTTTTACTTTATTATTCCTGCCAATACATGAGCATGGGAGATCTTTCCACCTTCTGAGGTCTTCTTCAATTTCTTACTTCAGAGATTAGAAGTTCTTGCAATACAGATCTTTCACTTCTTTGGTTAAGAGTCACACCAAGATACTTTATATTGTTTCTGGCTATTGTGAAGGGTGTCATTTCCCTAATTTCTCTCTCAGCCTGTATATTCTTTGAGTATAAGAAGGCTGCTGATTTGAGTTAATTTTATATCCAGCCACTTTGCTGAAGTTGTTTAATCAGCTGTAGGAGTTCACTGGTAGAGTTTTTAAGGTCACTTGAGTATACTATCATATCATCTGCAAATAGTGATATTTTTACTTCTTCCTTTCCAATTTGTATCCTTTGACCTCCTTTTGTTGTTTAATTGCTCCAGCTAGAACTTCAAGTACTATATTGAATAGATAGGGAGAGAGAGGGCAGCCTTGTCTTGTCCCTGATTTTAGTGAGATTGCTTCAAGTTTCTCTCCATTTAGTTTGATGTTGGCTACTGGTTTTCTGTATCTTGCTTTTATTATGTTTAGGTATGGGTCTTGAATTCCTGATCTTTCCAAGACTTTAACATGAAGGGATGTTGAATTTTGTCAAGTGCTTTTTCAACATCTTATGAAATGATCATGTGGGTTTTTTTTCTTTCATGTTGTTTATGTAGTGGATTACATTGATGGTTTTCTGTATAGTGAATGAACCATTCCTGCATCCCTGGGATGAAGCCTACTTGATCATGGTGAATGATCATTTTGATGTGTTCTTGGGTTTGGTTTTCGAGAATTTTATTGAGTATTTTTGCATCAATATTCATAAGGGAAATTGGTCTGGAGTTCTCTTTCTTTGTTGGATCTTTGTGAGGTTTTGGTGTAAGCAGAGTTGTGACTTCATAAAACGGACTGTGTAGTGTTCCTTCTGTTTATCTTTTGTGGAATAGTTTGAAGAGTATTGGTATTAGGTCTTTCTTTGAAGGTCTGATACAATTCTGCACTAAACCCATCTGATCCTGGGCCTTTTTTGGTTGGGAAACTTTTAATGACTGCTTCTATTTCTTTAGGAGTTATGGAATTGTTTAGACAGTTTATCTGATCCTCATTAGATCTTTGGTACCTGTTATCTGTCTAGGAAACTCCATTTCATCCAGATTTTCCAATTGAGTATAGACTTTTGTAGTAGGATCTGGTGATTTTTTTCAATTTCCTCACTTTCTGTTGTTATATCTCCCTTTTTGTTTCTGATTTTGTTAAATTGGATACTGTCTCTGTGCCCTCTGGTTAGTCTGGCTGAGGGTCGATCTATCTTGTTGATTTTTCTCAAAGAACCAGTTCCTGGTTTTGTTGATTCTTTGTATAGTTCTTTTTGTTTCTACTTGGTTGATTTCAGCCATGAGTTTGATTATTCCCTGCCATTGACTCCTCTTGAATGTATTTGCTTCTTTTTGTTCTAGAGCTTTCAAGTGTGCTATTAAGCTGCTAGTGTATGCTCTCTCCAGTTTCTTTTTGGAGGCTCTCAGAGCTACAAGTTGTCCTCTTAGCACTGCTTTCATTGTGTCCCATAAGCTTGGGTATACTGTACCTTCATTTTCATTAAATTCTAAAAAGTCTTTATTTATTTATTTCTTCCTTGACCAAGGTATCATTGAGTTGAGCATTGTTCAACTTCCATGTGTATGTAGGCCATCTGTTGTTTTTGTTGCTATTGAAGACCAGCCTTAATCCGTAGTGATTTGTTAGGAGGCATGGGATTATTTCAGTCTTCTTATATCTGTTAAGGTCTAATTTGTGACTGATTATATGGTCAATTTTCGAGAAGGTACCATGAGATGCTGAGAAGGAGGTATACTTTTTTGATTAGGGTGAAATGTTCTATAGATATCTGTTAAATCCATTTGTTTCATAACTTCTGTTAGTTTCACTGTGTCTCTGTTTAGTTTGTGTTTCCATGCTCTGTCCATTGCTGAGAGTGGGGTGTTGAAGTCTCCCATTATTATTGTGTGAGGTGCAATGTGTGTTTTGAGCTTTAGTAACGTTTCTTTTATGAATGTGGGTGCCTTTGTATTTGGAACATAGATATTCAGGATTGAGAGGAGTTCTTGGTAGATTTTTTTCCTTTGATGAGTATGAAGTGTTCTTCTTTACCTTTTTTGATGACTTTTGTGAAAGTTGATTTTATCCAATATTAGAATGGCTACTCCAGCTTGTTTCTTGGGACCATTTGCTTGGAAAATTGTTTTCCAGCCCTTTACTCTGAGGTAGTATTTGTCTTTGACACTGAGGTGCGTATCCTGTATGCAGCAAAATGCTGGGTCCTGTTTATGTATCCAGTCTGTTAGTCTATATCTTTTTATTGGAGAATTGATTCCATTGATATTAAGAGGTATTAAGGAGTAGTGATTGTTGCTTCCTGTTATTTCTTATGTTATTCTTATGTGACTATCTTCTTTTGGGTTTGTTGAAAGATTACTTTCTTGCTTTTTCTAGGGTGTAGTTTCCTCCTTGTGTTGGCATTTTTTAATTATCCTTTGTAGGGCTGAATTTGTGGAAAGATATTCTGTAAATTTAGTTTTAACATGGAATATCTTGGTTTCTCCATCTATGGTAATTGAGAGTTTTGCTGGGTATAGTAGCCTTGGCTGGCATTTGTGTTCTCTGAGGGTCTGTATGAGATCTCCCCAGGATCTTCTAGTTTTCATAGTCTCTGGTGAGAAATCTAGTTTAATTCTGACAGGTCTGCCTTTATATGTTTCTTGACCTTTTTCCCTTACTGCTTTTAATATTCTTTCTTTTTTTTGTACATTTGGTGTTTTGACTATTATGTGACAGGAGGAATTTCCTTTCTGGTCCAATCTATTTGGAGTTCTGTAGGCTTTTTGTATGTTCATGGGCATCTTTCTTTAGGTTAGGGAAGTTTTCTTCTATAATTTTGTTGAAGATATTTACTGGCCCTTTAAGTTGGGAATCTTCACTCTCTCCTATACCTATTATACTTAGGTTTGGTCTTCTCATTGTGTCCTGGATTTCCTGGATGTTTTGGGCTAGGAGCTTTTCGTATTTTGCATTTTCTTTGAGCATTGTGTCAATGTTTTCTATGGAATCTTCTGCACCCGAGATTCTGTTTTCTTCTATCTCTTGTATTCTTTTGGTGATGCTTGGATATATGACTCCTGGTCTCTTTCCTAGGTTTTCTATCTCCAGGGTTGTCTCCCTTTGTGATTTCTTTATTGTTTCTATTTCCATTTTTAGATCCTGGATGGTTTTGTTCAGTTCCTTCGCCTGTTTGTTTGTGTTTTCCTGCAACTCTTTAAGGGATTTTTGTGTTTCCTCTTTAAGGACTTCTAGCTGTTTACCTGTGTTCTCTTGTATTTCTTTAAGGGAGTTATTTACGTCCTTCTTAAAGACCTCTATCATCATCATGAGATGTGATTTTAAATCAGAGTCTTGCTTTTCTGGTGCGTTGGGGTATCTAGGACACGCTGTGGTGGGAGAACTGGGCTCTGATGATGCCAAGTAGCCTTTGTTTCTGTTGCTTATGTTCTTGCCCTTGCCTTTTACCATCTGGTTATCTCTGGTTTTAGCTGGTCCTGCTGTCTCTGACTGTGGCTTGTCCCTCCTGCAAGCCTCTGCGTCAGCACTCCTGGGAGAATAGTTCTCTCCGGGAGGAATTTGGGTATGAAGAGCTGTGGTACAGGGTCAGCTGCTCTGGGATGCAGACAGAAACCAGAAGGATCCTGTCCCCATCTGTTCCTTGGTTCCTGTGTCCTGATGGCTCTGGGAGGGTCTCTCTTGGGCCATGAATTTGAGTAGAAGTGGTGGTCTTACCTGTGCTCGCAGGTTTGTTGGCTCTCCTGGGAGACCAGCTCTCTCCTGGTGGTATTTGTGTATGTAGTGCTGTGGCACAAGATTAGCTCTGGGTGCAGACAGAAACCAGAAGACTCCTGTCCCAGGCTGCTCCTAGGTTCCTATGTCCTGAGGGTTCCAGGAGGGTTCCTCTGAGCAGCAGTGGTGGTTTTACCTGTGCTCACAGGCTTGTCTGCACTTCTGGGAAGCTAGCTCTCTCCCAGCGCTTGAATTCTCCCAGCGCTTGAATTCTCATCTTTTTTTTTTTTTTTTTTTTTTTTTGGTTTTTCGAGACAGGGTTTCTCTGTATTGCCCTGGCTATCCTGGAACTCACTCTGTAGACCAAGCTGGTCTCGAACTCAGAAATCCGCCTGCCTCTGCCTCCTGGGTGCTAGGATTAAAGGTGTGCGCCACCATGCCTGGCTGAATTCTCATCTTAATAAAATGAAATATCAATGATGTATTAATTAATCCTAATAAAGGCTGTAGAACAGTTAGAGGGTTTTCCTAAGAGATCAGGTTCTACTTGGAGAAGGACAGTAGGCATCCTTTTGGCTCCCATGATTTGAGAAAGAAAAACAGTGATGTATGTTTATGTATAATACTGAATGCTACCTCGGTTTTCTCAAGGTGACTAATTGTCTGGACACCAAAGATAAGTCTGTCCTCAGAGTCTCAAACTGAAGCAACACAAGTTTTACTTTTTCATTGTCTGCCATGCTGTGATTACCTTGTAGTAGGTTAAAAGGCCTGGTATTCATCAGTGTGTTTTAGTGCACAGGGCATCCCCTCATAGGTGTTCTGGTGTATGGATAGACTACTTCTATAACCAGACTCCTCGGGGGGGAGGGGGGTCTCTGTATCTAGAGATCTGGGCTTTGCTAACAAGTTAGGGACAGGAACCAGAATCTAAGTCAAGTTAAATGTGATGTCTCACAACACAGCCTAAGACAACATAGACAGAATGGGAATTTTTAAATTGTTGCCAAAACAAAATCCATTCAGGAAATATGAGGAAAGAATAAATAATTTATAATAGCAGTTGAAAAGATATGTTACCTAGTAAAGTTTACAAGGTGTGTGCTAATTCATTTGTGGGGAAAAACATGACTAAGGGACAGCAAAGAACCCTTGAACAACAGCAAAAAAATATATTGTAGTCTTAGTTAGGAAGACACAGCATCATAAAGGTGCCATTCCTGCCTAAATCAGCTTGGAAATGTAATCAGTCAAACATAAAAATAAAACAATAGATTCTTGGGGTGATAACTTGGCAAGTGGTTCTGAAATCCACATAAAAAGGAAGACAGAATAGCAAGAAGATTTCTGGAAAAAGGCAGTTGGAAGAGAGGTGGTCTCTACACAGCTAGACTGGATATTAAGTTGTAGTAATATAAACTGTGGTGCTTACATATCATGAGGCAGAGCAATAAATAGAAAACTCAGAGACAAGCCCAATTGTATCCAGAAATCTAGTATGGAATAAACATGGCATTTCAAGCCAATGAGGCCAAATGATAAAAACAAAAAATATTGGAATAACTGGTTAGTTATCTCAGAAGCCAGTCTCCTTGGGGGAAAAAAAAAACTTAAGTTAGATTCATTTCTCACATACTAGGCTAGAAAATTCCCAGATGGATTCAAACCAAAATAGTAGAAGAAGAAAATAAGAAATTTTATTTTATAACCTTGGAATAAGAAATAGCTATCTAAGAATGATAGATTGCAAAAGTCATGAATCCAAGATTTAATAAATTTGACTGATTATATTTCTCCATGGAAACAAAAACTTTCATAAATTCAAAAGGCAGCCAGGCATGGTGGCTCACACTTGTAATCTTAGAACTCAAGAGGCTGAAGTGGGAGGATTAGTTACCACAAGTACAAAGACAGCATGGACTATGTAGTGAGTTCTAGACCAGCCTGGGCTCTAGGGTAAAGCTCTGCCTTACCAAAAAGAAAATAATCGCAAAAGAAATTTGGAAAAATACTTCCAATCTATATACCACAAGCACAGGACAAAATTCCTTAATGTACTAAGCATTTCTACATTCAGTTAAAAAAAGGAAAAACCAAGGGCCTATGAGATGGCTCAATGGATAAGTACACTTGCTATGCAAGCCATTCCCAGAACTCCAGTGTGTTGGGTATGGCTCCTATTGCTGAGGTAAGCACCAAGACCAAAGCAGCATGAGGAGGAAAGGGCTTACTTTGGCTCACAACTCTTTTTAGGTTGCAACAGAAGTCAGGGTAGGAACTCAAGGCAGGAGCCTAGAAGCAGGAACTGAAGCCAGGGCTATGGAGAAATGTTGCCTCTTGGCTTGCTAAACACATTTTGTTCTGCTAGCTTTCTTATTCAAACAAGAAATACCAGTTCAGGAATGGCACTGCCCACAGTGAGCTATGCCTTCCCACATCAATCATCAATCAAAAAAAAAAAAAAGTTCTACGGGCTTTCCTACAGGCCAATTTTTTTTATTATTAATCATTCCCTTCATTTACATCTCAAATGATAGCCCACTTCCCAGTTACCCCTCCACAATCCCCCCATCCCACAACCTCCCTCTCCTCCCTCCCCTTTGCCTCTATGAGGGTGATCACCCACCCACCCTACCCTACCCTTCCAGCATCCCCCTACACTGGGGCATCAAACCTCCACAGGACCAAGGGTCTCCCCTCCCATTGATGTCAGACAAGGCCATCCTCTGCTACCTATGTATCTGGAGCAATGGACCCCTCCCTGTACACTCCTTGGTTGGTGGTCTAGTCTGTGGAACCACTTTTATATAGAGGTGTTTTCTCAATTTATGTTCCCTCTTCTCAGTTGACCCTAGCCTGTCAACAGCAGCAGCAACAACAAACTACTCAGGATACCACGTGAACTGGCTGGTTTTGTGTATCAACTTGACAAAAGCTGGAGTTATCGCAGAGAAAGGAACCTCCCTTGAGGAAATGTCTCCATGACATCCAGCTATAAGGCATTTTCTCAATTAGTGATCAATGGGGGAGGGCCCAGCCCATTGTGGGCGGTGCCATCCCTGGGCTGGTAGTCCTGGGTTCTATAAGAAAGCAAGCTGAGCAAGCCAGGGGAAGCAAGCTAGTAAGTAACATCCCTCCATGGCCTCTACATCAGCTCCTGATTCCTGACCTGCTTGAGTTCCAATCCTGACTTCCTTTGGTAATGAACAGAAATATGGAAGTGTAAGTTGAATAAACCCTTTCCTCCCCAACTTGCTTCTTGGTCATAATGTTTGTACAGGAATAGAAACCCTGACTAAGACAAATTGGTACCAGCATAGTGGGGTATTCCTATAACAGCCTGAAAACCATATTTTTGGGAGGACTGTGGAAGAACTTTGGGCTGAAAGAGCCATTAGGATGTAAGAGCTCTGTGGCATGTGTTGTAGGAGCTTGGAAAATAATGTTGAGAACAGTGCAGAAAATGGAAGCCTGGCTTGTGAAATTTCAGAGGGAAAAATGAAGACTCTTAACAGAGCCATTGCTGTTTTGATTGTGAAGATTATGTGGTTTTTGTTAGCTGGGACTAAAGAATCAGCTATGAGTAACCAGATACCAGAACTACTAAAGGGAAACCTTTGCATTACTGGGACTAGTGATGCTGGTTAGCTGGACCTAAGAAATTAGCAATGATTAAGAAGAGACCACTAAGGTGAAATCTGGGAAGTGTTTCCTGAGAGCACAGAGAAGCTGTGTTCCAGAGGCAGCCACGGTTTACCTCCTGTTGGCAGCTGGACTTGGTAATGTGTAAGTTCACCCAGGTGGCACTGGTTTTGTAGGCATGAAGGGGTCATAAAGAGCAGCTGAAGCTTGGCACTGTGAGAGACCATGGAAGGCCATTGGTGAAGGTGCAGCCTCAGTTGCAATTGATGGCCCAGGACTGAAGGGGTCATGCAAAGGAGTTGAGACTTGGCACCATGAAGAAAGTCTATGAGAGGCCATTGGTGAAGCCTAGATGCAGCAGAAAACAGCAGTTTTGGAGATGCCAGTGCCATGAGATGACCACCAAGAACAGCAACAGCTTGGAGTAAAGGTAGCTGGGGCCTAGAAGACAAGCTGTGTGCTACAAAGGGCAGAGCTGGAGAAGTGACCCAAGCCCTTAGAGGAGCCCAGAAGATGATAAGTGGATCCCAGACACTGGACAGTTAGAGTTTGTTTTTGCTTTTTTTTTCTCACAGTTCACAGAGGGTTTTTATTTATGCTTTAGATCGCAAGAAAAAGAATCCCAGGATTTTCCCTCCTGTATGTTTTCGTCTTGCTTCTCCATGGGTCCATGAGGTTGTTAGTACAATGAAACCAAACTGGCATGATAGGAGCATATATGTTCTGCCATTTTTCTAGGTCTTTGAGTTGCACATCAAATCTAGGGCTGATCTCTTCACACTTGTTTAACTTGCCTGTGAGGTTCACAGTCATCTTCCCAGCTCTGTGATCATCAATGATCTCAAATTCACCAATGAAACCATGTTTCATCATCACAATTAGGAACTGAATAACTTTGGAACACAGCCCTGATGTGGACCTGGCGTTTGCCTCTCTTCTGAGCACACACTCACACACAAATACTAATGATGATGATGATGATATAAAATTGTTTAAAATTTTAAAAAGCAACAATGCTGAAACAAAATAAGTTATTGACATGAAAGGAAGTAAGTACAAATGGCTATTAAACCTCAACCTAATGAGAGAAATATATGCTGTGGTTTGTCCCCCTCCCCTCCCCAAAGGTCAGTGGTGGCAGTTGGTCTCCAGTGTGACATTGTTCAGGTGATGGGATTTTTATGAAATTGAGTCTTCTACAGATGGTTAGATTACTAGAACTCAACCTTCAGAAGAGATCAATATAGTTCTCCAAGGACTCTGATTAATTCCCTGCCACAAAAGAATTTAAAAGTTGTAATTGTAAGAACAAATATGGTCTCTGAGTCCCTCTTGCTTCTAGTCTAGTCCCTTCTGTATGTGCTTTCACCATTGTGACACCATCCACCATGAGGCCCTTACCGGAACTTAAACAGGTGGGACAGCCCAATCTGGAACTTTACACTCTCATAACTAAGCTAAATAGACCTTCTTTCTTTATAAATACCCAGCCTCTGGCATTTGCTAATAGCAGCAGAGAACAGACTGTTCTGCTGGGTAGCTGAAGAAAATGTCTCCATTCTTTTGTGAAATCCTAAATGTTGTATCCTTTGTAACCCCCTCCCTGCCACACACACACCACCTGTGGATGAGGATGTTAAGGTTTCTGATACTGCTCCAGTGGCTGTCTGCACCACCATGATGCTAATAGACTAAACACGGAAACTGTAAGCAAGCCCCCAATTAAAGGCTTCCTTTATAAGAGTTGTGTTGGTCATGGAGAGCAATCAAGGAAGGTACCCAACATTGACCAGTAGCCTCCATATGCACGCATTCATGTGCATTTGCAGCTGCCCAGTGTGTTCTCACACACAAAAGCACGATGTCTGGGATAAGCAAGAACATGTCTTTTGCATGTACTCAAAAGACACATGTGACAGCTTAGTGGGCTATCATCCATAGGCAAGCACTCTACCACGGAGCTGTGTCTCCAGCAAGCAGAAGCTAGACCTCTGACTTTCCCAACTTGATTGTAAGGCTGGGTCTGCACTTCCTTACAGTTACAAAGCTACTCTTTAATCTCAGAATATGTGTAAGAATAAAAACCTCATATACCCTTTGCTATTGTTTTCCTTAGTACTCTCAACTCTTCTGATATTCAAGAATTCACAGATTTTTATTGATTTAAACAGAGCTCTCTAGCCCTGACTTCTGGAAAATTCCGTCACAGTTCTAAATATACTAATCTATAATTGTGGCTCAATTTGGTTTACATTTAGAAAGCTCAGTATATGCATTTTGCGCCCTGCCTGGACTGATTCACCCCTAGACCTGTCAGCAAAGCCATCCCACCCACTCATCACATTCCTACCAGACCTTAAAAGCAAGCTATAAGTGGTAGCTGATACCCGGGCAATCCTCAAGACTACTGGCTTCTTACTGATACTAACCCTACCCTGTGCCATAAATCCTGCCTCTCTGTCCTTTGACACCCCTGTACCCCTTTGGGTGATAATGATGGTAATAATGATCATTGTTGCTGTTATTTTTAATAGATGGTCATTGGGATGGGCAGATGGCTTAGTAGGTGAAGCACTTGACACACAAGCCTGATGGCCTTGCTTCAGATCCTCAGAGAATGTAAAATCCAAATGTAGTAGAATAAGCAAGCATCTGCAGCGTGTCCCACATCTACAGACAGGAGATGGTGAGTGGAGACAGAAGGACCAGTAGAAGCTCACAGGCTGGCTAGCCCAGCAAAGGCAGCACTGCACAGAGACCCTGTCTCAAAGTAGAAAGAAAGGACTAAAAATGTCCTCTGATATCCGTATTCAACTATGGAGTTATAGTTGTATATAACTACACCCTATCAAACATTTAAATTTTATACCTATCTCACATTTTCTTTTCTGACCTTTTCTTGGGTAGTTTCTCTACTAATGTATCCAAATAGCTACCATGTTTTCTTGTTTGAGGATTAGATTTCAAGAACTCTTCTCATAGCTCTGGAGGCCAGAAGCCTGAAATTAAAGTATAAGTGGGATTGGCTTCTTCCGCTGTTCTTCTCAGCTTATAGATATGTCCATCTTTTCATAGTCTCCTTATAAGATATAAGACATACAGATCTTTGATGTGCACAAATGTATCATTTCTATGTGACGAGAACACACACAAATCCTCCTCAAGGCTGCCTATGGTTCAGTGGTAGACTTAACATTTAGTATTCAGGATATCCTAGGGCCAATCCCCAGTACCAAAACAAACAACAAAACAGCTAAACAAACAAACAAAAAAAAAACATTTCTATTAGCTATTTGGAAATAGTTAATACCCTTTGTCAACTGCAGGCTGTCATGTTGCCTCTCTCTCTCTTTCTCTCTCTCTCTCCCTCTCTCTCTCTCCAGTGTGTTTGATCATATTGACCCTCCACCCCAAACTCCTCCCAGATTCACCGCTCCATCCCCATAACTTTGTGTCCTTTTTTCTCCTATCAATATCAATGTATGCTGCCCAAATATTCTTAGATGAGTGCCTTTTACCAGAATCTAACAAATAGAGCCCAGTGCTAAGAACTAGTTACTTCTTTTAGAGTTGTTGGTCAGTGAGGTCCCATAGACCCCCAAACAGTAAGGCTACTACCAAAGTTCTTGTTTACCCCCACCCCTCCCCAGAACTTGATGGCTAATGCCTGTTGCTGAAGCCAACACATACTCGAGCACCAGAGCATGAAGATTTCTGGCTGGCACTGACATGGAACCTTCACCCCTACTGGCTTTCATGGTCCTGGAAGGTGCTGTACTGAAGGAGAAAAGTGACCACCAGTCTTAACTAGCTGTGAACCTTAAGACCTATAATCACATCTAGCCTGGAAAGACATGCCCACTAATACAACAGTGCCACATCTGTCATGGGAACAACTCCTCTCTCTTGACGATGGTTAGTCAGTACATCTGTCTGTGGCCAAGCAAGACTTTCCCTGGGAGATTTCTTTGTACCCTGATAAGAATAAAGGATTGGTTTGAGGTAGTAGACTCTATAAGGCAAGAAAGAGTTCAAGACTTATTCACAACCCTATTTATCACCTTTGTTAGAGTAGGTCTTTTGAAGTGTGGATATCAAAGTCATTTTCTAAGGAAAACACCCTGGGATGAAGAAGAGGCACTGGGGAGGAATAGATTCCTTATTCCCAGGTGTGGTAACACTGGTACCCCTGAGACAGAAAGCGAAGGAGAGATGGTTGACTAGGAGCACTCTTTGCCTGAAGAAAGCATTGTTCTAAGAAAGCATTGTCCAGGTCTACAGGGAATTGCCAAATGAAAGTTACCCATTAAAGGACTGAGCCAGCAACAGGCCTCCTTCATATTCATTTATTGGAGAGAAGCAATATGAGGTCACTTTGACTTAAGCAAAACACTACTGTAGATTCCGAGGTGGGGAGGGTTTTCAGTCCAATCTCCTCCCTCCAACAATCTCTCTTGAAGGTATCGGGCACTCTGATCCTCCAAGAAGTGTACACTAAAGACTAGATATACAAAGTTTTATTATATAAATAATTCCCTGTGCAAGGAAATAGGGAAAGGATTCAGGGAAGGGAGGGAGAACCATTAGACTACAATGCAAATCTGGTTACAGGTGAAAGACAGCCAGTAGTGTCATCCTTGGCCACCCTAGGAACCCAAGGAAAGTTTAACAGGCTGTTGGGGAGTCTCAAGCAAATGTTAGTCATGAGAGCCTCATGGGTTTCCAGGATTCTTCCTGCGTAGGTACTCCTGACCCCACTGATCACTGGCTTGAAGAGCACATAGGAGATAATCTAAGAACAAACGCAGGTGATGAACCTCAGGAGTATAGCCAATGAAGTGCTCTGTAGCTACAATGCTTGGGCACATTCTCACAAGCATCTCCAGGAACTCTGAGAGTGGAGTTCACACAGCTTCCAGACATGGATACAAAGAACGCTAGCTTGTGAGAATCTTGACCTCACTCTCCTGAGAAGAATCCGACAGAAGCTCCTGATGCCATTTCTTCCTGAAATCCAGCTTTCTCTGCCTTCAAATAGTGTCAGTGTTTAAAATTGCCTTGCTGAGCTGATAATTTTCTCTTTTTGCTGACGCTGGGTTGAATTGCAACCAAAGGGATCTTAATTGATACAGATTGAAGAAAACTAACTTGAATGGTGAAATCTGGGCATTTGTGGTCAGCTGTTAGGAAGATTGTTTTGGTGAGAGAATTAAAATCAAGTCAAATAACAAGGCCTTAGAAAATAGGAATACAGAGACAAATGAGAAACAATGTGTGTATTTGCTATAACAGTGACGTTTTTGCATTGAATTTCTAAATAGCTATGAGTTCCTTGAGTCAGCAACATGCACTATAGCTTTTATACCTTCGGTATGTATTGGAGTTCCTAGCACACAACCCTCAACAAGTTGAGTAAATGGGATGGAGTCTCTGCAACCCCCACTTCCCCTAACCATGAATTCACAATCTGGAGGCAAAGTGACACAAACACACCAACACAGTAAGAGCCACAGTAGAATTAGATGCAAGGCATTATAAAAATCAAAGAAGAAGAACACTGAACTATGCCTGAAGAAATAAAGGAATATTATATTTTCACAGGAGAGATAGTTTTGGATAAGAGTGCTTCTTATGCAAACATAAGGACTTGAGTTCAAATCCCAGCTCCCACATAAAAAGCCAGGCAAGGCTGAGCATGTCTAAAACCCCAGCACTGGTAGATAGAGACTGATAGATTCCAGAAGCTTGTTGATCAGCCAGATTGGATGAAAAGGTAAACATCTGGTTCAGTGAGAAGCCCTGTTTCAAAGGCAATAAAGTCCTCACGTCCTTTGCTGGCCCCAACACATCCTCATAGTCATGTGCATGCACTACACACACATTCAAAAAAGAAACATTTTACAACTGAGCTGGACTATAAGAAATTAATGAGATTTGGCTAATAAGAGAAGAATTAAGCCATGGGAAGCATCAACAAAGTTATGATGGCAGAAATGTGAGGATTTTAGAATAAGTAAATGTAAGTTAGCTGAGCCATAAGCTTCCATGTCTTTTAAACAGTTTTGTTCTTTAGTGGTTATCTAATGTTTAGTATAAGCTTAGTACGCTAAGTACTTCATACCCTTTTAGAAATAGTATTTCCAAGAAGCCAATCTATGATGGTGTAGGTGGGATATGAAGATAAGTAAGACCAAACAAATTAGAACTAGCGAGTGAAAAAATAGTTTAAAATGATAAAGAAGTGGTAACTGGGCCGGTGCTGTGACTCGGTTGGTAGAGTACTTGCCTATCATGCACAATGAGGCCTTGGGTTCTGTCCTCAGCAGCACATAATAACTGGTGGCACATAAAACACAGCAGAGATAGGAGAACCAGACATTCAAAGCCAGCCTTAGCAAGTTCATAGCCAGTCTAAGCTTAATGAAGTGCTGTCTCAGAAAAAATATAAAAGACATGAACGGAGAAATGACTAGAGTGCCACAGTAATGCTGGATGGGGACACCACGTCCATCAAGAACTAGATGCGAAGGGGAGATGCAAGGAAATGGCCTAAGTGACATTTTAAAGATCCTGTTTGACCCTGGGTGGTCTGCCTCTGTCTCCCAAGTGCTAGGATTAAAGATCTGCACCACCATGCCCTGTCAGAACTCAATCTTAAAACCCACTTGCCCTTTCAAGTATTGATTTATAGTTCTAAGCCAGACCCTGCCTCAACCCTTCCATTGCACCTTCTCCAATCACCCTTATATCAGCTGCATGATGATCCCGGAGTTCAGAGAAGCCTAAGGTTGTGCTCAAGTTCCTTTAGTCAGTGTCTAGCAAGAAGAGGAATATAACCCAGGCATCTCTAGTCCTTAAACTCATGTTCTGTACAGCACAAGACGGCATTTCTCTGGTGTTGAGTCATTTTGCTTTCCTTTATCATGATGGCCTGCTGTCTCCAGGGTCTGAGGGGTTGGGTGGAGCCCTCAGTTTTACCGACCACACAATGGCATCATGTGGTTTAGGTATTAGCTGTCCAGATGGACTCACTGTTGTTCTCCAAGCTGAGGCACAGTCTGAATCCACTGCTGCAAGAAGGATTTCACCTGAACCTCCAGTTTTTGAGAACTTCCCAAACATTACTATGATTGACTTCTACAGAGAAGGCATCTCTGTAATGCCTTTCAAGTCTTGTTACTGGTGAAAAAGCACCCGTTTAGCCATGTTTTGTAACGAGCAGTGCTGCTTAAATGTGCCTTGTAAAGCAATGCTCCGATGAATCTGGATCTATAACTGAAAGCTCTCAAGCAGTGGGGGGGAGGTGGGGGGAACAGTAACAACTTCTAAACTAGCTGTCAAGAAATGTGGTAATTGGAGAAAAAATAAGCTTGAGGCATCAGTGTGATCACACCATTATGTAAACTGTTTCCTTCTCCTTCTGCTTCACCTAGAGGTGAAAAGGACCCCGAGAGGAAAAGGAGCTTGTGCGTACAGAGTAAGAACACTAAGAAGGAGAGAGATTGCTCCACCAGCCATCATCCTGTAATGACTAACAGGCGGTGAGTGATAAGGAACCGAGACACTGGTGGGAGTTGAAGTCTCTGGAAGGATGTTTGATGTCACCCTCATTTGAAGCAACATGGATAAGCTTTGAGAAGACATCATCTAAGGATATTCAGAACATTTCAAAAATATCATCTCCCTAGCAGTCAGGGTAGCTTTCCATTCTGACCATTCCTGCCATACCTGACCTGGCATTAAAAGTAAAATGGTGTGCACATGACCTTGGTGAAGGTCGTGGAACAAGGAAGTGGCAGAACTGGGTTTATTTTTCAAGCTATTTATGGCTTGTATTTGCAGATGATTTTTAACTTTTTTTTTACTTTATTTCATTTTATACAAATGGGTGATTTGCCTGCATGTATGTCTGCATACTTGTGTGCCTGGTGCCTGTAGAGACCAGAAGAAGGAATCCCTGGAACTGGAGCCAGGGGTAGTTTTGAGTTGCTGTGTGGGTGTTAGAAATAGAACCTGGTCCTCTGGAAAAGCAACCAGTGCTCTTAACCACTGGGCCATCTCTTCAGCCCCTTGGAGATTATCTTAAGGGAAAAATGTGGTCTTTTAATATTGGATTTTTCTCTATTAAATTCAAAATTAAATTTCATTAACCTTAAAAGGCTCCCTAACTTTAGTCTCAATCTGTCTTTCAGCAAAGTAGGTAAGAGGTAGTTTGCTGATCGAGTACTCAACTCTCCATTTTTCATCTCTCGCCTTCTCTGTCTTCCTCCTGCACTGAAACTCATCTCATTCTCCACTGGAAAGCCTGCTCTCAGGACAGGCATGCGTATGAACATACAGCTATGGAGCCCTAGGGTTTTAACAAAGAGGGAAGAGTAGCTTGGGTTTAAGAGATGAATATTCAATAGTAGAACTTCAGCGATCACATCATAGAGGGAAAATGCTTCTGAGAAAGCCACATCTTCCTAACAGTGACCCCACGTAAGGAGCCACCAAGGTGTGTTATGATTCAGATCACTGTCAGGAATCACGCTGGTGCAGTCGTCATCTGCACTTGGTTTGCGCATGTGCATGGACTGGATGCTGTGCCTCATAATCTCCCGCTGAATGTGTAGTGTCCAGGGGTTCCTCCCTCACATGGGCGTAAACCAGGAAGCTGAAGAATACAGAACCAGGGGCAGATAGAGCCTTAAAAGGCCCTTTTGCCCTATTCAGGCTCCACCTCCTAAATGTTCCACGGCCCTCAAAATAGTCACTGCAAACTAGGGTCTGAGCCCTTGAAACGTGAACCTATAGAGTACTTTTCAGATTCAAGCCTTAGCAGCCATCCACTCAACTTCATATTCCCCATCTGTAATCACGAGAAATAAAAACACTACCTCACAGTATTGAAGAAACTCACAAAACATCAGTGCATGGGGAATTCAGTCGGTATTGGTTATAACCACTGCCTCGTGCTGCAGGGCGGCCACCTGCTCGCTGGGCAGCAGCCTGTCATCTATACAATGAACACTCTTGCTGTGAAGTTTGGGGATGAAGCTTTCATTAGGTTTATTATATTATCTAACTGACTCAGAGAGACTTTTATGTCCAAAACAATTGGAAGTCTGATGAGAAGAAAAATAAAATAAAATAAACGCTTTCTTTCTTAACCAAATGGAGCTTTAATATTCTAACTTTTCACCCCAGCATGTTTGAGTCACTGAAATTAATTGAGTTTGAATATTGAAAGAAGCAAATTATCCTCTTCATGTTTTCATAATCAGCTCCCCTGAAAGTATTTTTAAAGAGAAATCAGTATGTCACACCTGGTCAGCATTATAACACAATTAGTTCTCAAATTAACAAGAAGAGAAAGTATCGCATTTTATTAAGTCATCTTGGAAAAAAATGTTGTGTTCTGGCAGCTCAATTGCTTGTGATAATTTTAGTTCTCACTGTTCAATACAGATCACATCCCCAAAAAAGCCCATATAAAATTGCATGTTTTGTACCACGGAGATGTGTGCGCATCTGTGTTTATTGCTGCCGTATTCGTAATAGCTCAGAAGTAGGACCAGTCTAGATGCCCACCAAAAGATACATGGATAAAGACAACATGATACATAGTAAAACTTTTCCAGCTGTAAATAAAAATGCAGAAACAGTGCAGAACATGAAGAGAATTGGAGATCATAGCTTCTTGTGCCCTATGACTTCCCTCTTCTCTCCAGGAAGAAATACTTCAATTTGGAAGAAATAGCTACAGGACATAAGAAAAGAAGCTAGACTCAAAATAAGTACTGTGTGTTTTCTCTCATATGTACAATCTAGACTAAGGAGTAGGGGGCAAGAGATATCTCAGTGGGCAAGAACAAGCATGAGGACATAAAGTCAAATCCCTAGTGTCTATATGAAAGTCCACACATTCCTGTAACCCCAGCACTACGTTACAGAGACGGGGGGGGGGGGGGATGTGGGAGGTGCAGAGACAAGAGGGTCACACAGGTTTTTTGAGCTGACTGTCAGTCAAGCCAACAAGCCAGTTTCAGGTTCATTGAGAGACCCTGTCTCAAGGGAATGAGGTAGAGAGCAATAGAGGACACCTAACATCCTCATCTGAAGAAGAAGAGAACTTAAGGAGGGAGGGCAAAGTATTGGGGGTAAGTAAGGGGACCAAAAGAGGGGAGCATGAGGCTAAGGAAAGTAGTGGAGTAAAGGATGAATAAATTAAAAATATAGTTATACATAAAGACACACATACACATAATGGAATCCTGATTGTATATATATTTCAGTTGTATCTTTTGTTTATCAAAAGTTAAAATGTCTATCATATTTTAAGGCGTCCCTGGTTGCTTGAGTGTCTTACAAAACCACTGATTTCTTTTGTGTCTCCTTTCTTTAATGGACCAGTAAATGGGTTATAAAAATAGAGATCAACAAAAGGGAAAAGAAATGCCCAAACTCTTCATCCATTACCCAAAGCGAGACACCAACAGGGTGTTTTTCACCTTTCTACACTTCAGAATTGTCACCTCATCTCGTCTTTCTTCCTTCTTGTTATCTCTGGGACCTGGAATCTCTCCAACATATGGCCACTAGACTTGAGTCAAGTTCTCTTCCCTGACCTAAAAACAAGAACCAGCAGTGTTGGTATCACATGAGAACTTGTTAGAAATGCACAATCTCAGGCCCTCCCCGGACCCATGAGTCAGAATTCTCCCTTTAACAAGATCCCTGGGTAATTCATGCGTACCATAAAGCTGGAGACATAGTAAGCTCTGATAGTTAATCTCTAGCTTCCTTTTACTTTATGTGTTGTTTGTCCTTGTTTTTGATGCAGGGTCTCACTACATATCTCTGGCTAGCCTGGAACTTACAGAGACCCACCTCTCTCTGCTGCTTCCCACATGCTGGGATAAAAAAAAAGCCTTGCCTATATGGTGAGCTACCATGCCTATATGGTGGTTAGCTTTAACTGTCAACTTGACACAATCTAGAGTCACCTGGGAAGGGACCCTTAATGAAAGAGTGTCTAGATCTGCCATGTCTGTGGGGAATTGTCTTGATTATGTTAACTGAGACTGAAAGACCACTGTGCATGCCACCATTCCCTAAGCAAGAGACACTGAATTGTGAAAGAGTAGAGAAAACAAACTGAACATGCACGCATTAATCAGTCTCTGTTTTTGACTGCGGATGTAATGATGTGACTAGCTGCTCCAAGTTCCTGCTGCTTTGATTCCTCCATTGTAATAGACTATAACCTGATTTTATGAGCCAAATAAACCCATTCTCCTTTAAATTGCTTTTATGGGGATATTTTATCACATCAAAATAAAAGAAGTGAAGGTAATTTCTCAAAGCCCCAGGGGTTAATCAGTATGATCCTTAGACAGGCTTTGAATGGTTCTGTCTTTATTTCTTTGTATCCTACATGGCCATTCCCCAATCCAACCTATATGTTAAAAATGAAGGAGTCTAATATGTAGTCTACATTCCTTTTTTCCTTGAAACCATGTAACAGTATGTAATAGACATGTTTTCCTGGCCGTATCACTAGTAGTAGTAGTAGTAGTAGTAGTAGTAGTAGTAGTAGTTGTTGTTGTTGTTGTTGTTGTTGTTGTTATCATCATTATTATTATTGAAGCTGACTTGGGTTGTCTGTGTTTGGGAGGTGTGGTTCGGTTGACCTCCTTCCTGGTTTGGAAACACCCACTCACTCTTCAGCTCTTAGTGGAAGGCAAAGATGGACTCACAAGATAGATGCTAAATGGCCCAGATGCACTCTGCCTCAGCCTTTCTGGCAACCAGAGCATGAACAGATAACCTGTGGCTGACAAGGCTGATCTTTTTGGGATTTTGAATCTGGAGTTAATGACAAAAGGAAGGAAACATAGTCAATCAGTCCCAACTCCAATTTCTAGGCGTGAAAATGTAGAGGTGACCAAAGCTGGAGGTGTAGACTGCTTGAACCAGAGCATCTGATGTTCAGCAGTGATAGCAATGCTATTATCAATGGGGTGATCCCAGGGCTAACTTCTTGTTGTTGTTGTTGTTGTTTTCAAGACAGGGTTTCTCTGTATAGCCTGACTGTCCTACTTTGTAGACCAGGCTGGCCTCGAACTCAGAAATCCACCTGCCTCTGCCTCTGCCTCTGCCCCTGCCTCCCAAGTGCTTTAGGCATGCAGCACCACTGCCCAGCCCAAGGCTAACTTTTATGTGTGGTTATGGCTGTGTATTTTCTTTTGTTCCTTCCCATCTTCCAATCCTGGGTCTTTAGCCTTGTGGTTGTTCAATGAGCTCTTGAGTGTCCTTGGCTTAATTCACTTCTTACTGATATTATCAGCCCTACATATATATATATATATATATATATATATATATATATATATATATGTATGTATGTATGTATGTATGTATGTATGTATATGTATATGTATATGTATATGTATATGTATATGTATATGTATATGTATATGTATATTGATTAAAAACATGAACAAAAGCAACTTAAAATGGAAGGTGTTTATTTGGCTCACAGGCTGCAGTCTATTATCAAGAAAAGTCAGGGAAGGAGCTCAAGGTAGGAAGTGAAGCAGAGATCATGGAAGAATGCTGTTTGCTGGCTTGGTTTCTTTGGTTGGCTCAGCTACATTTCCTTATTTCCCAGGTCTACCTACTTGGAATCACCTACTACCAATCAACAATGTCACAGGCTTATATGATTGAGACAATGCCTCAGTAGAGACTGAGATTCCTTCTTCCCAGATATGTCTAGGTTTGTGTCAATTTGCCAACTAAACAAACAACTAACAAGAACAGATGTCCATAGTGGTCCAGGAACCAATCTCCAATGAACATCCAGGATGGTTTCTGTTACTTATTGGTTTCCTGATGTAAGACTTGTCTACCTGTCCATAAAAATCTAGTCTAAGAGTCTTTTTAAATTTTGATTTACTTAATTATGTATCTACGTGAAAGTATGTACACAGGTGTCAGGTGATCACAGAGGCCAAAAGAGGACATCAGATCCCCTGGAGTTAGAGTTCGAGTCAATTGTGAGCCGCCTGACGTGAGTAGTGCGGACCAAACTCAGGACCTCTGTAAGAGCAACAAGTGCTCTTAACCTCTGAGCCATCTCTCCAACCCGAATCTAAGCCTCTTGACCTGACTACAAAGCCCTTTATTTTTCTGTTACCGGTGTCTCTAATTTCAAAAAAGTACTACACAATAGGTTTTATGTACATTTGTCTAAAATGTTCATGTGTGTGAAAGCCAGAGGACAAATCTTGGGTATGTATCCTCAGATGTTGTCTACCTAGTTTTTAAAGACTACATGTGTATACATGTTTTGCCTTTATATATGTGGGTGCACCACATGTATGCAGCTTCTATCGAGGCCAGAAGACAGCATCAATCCCCTAGAACTGGAGTCACAGATGCTTGTGAGCCACCATTTGGATCCTGGGAACTGAACCTGGGTCCTCTGCAAGAGCAGCAAATGCTCAAAACTGCCAAACCACCTCCTTAGCCTCATGTCTACGCTGTTGTTGTTGTTGTTGTTGTTTAAGACAAAGTCTCTCACTGGCCTGGGACTTACCTAGTTATCTGGCAGTGGGCCCAAGGGACTCACCTGCATCTGCCTTCCAGCTCAGGGATTTCACATGTGTGCCACTACACCGAGATTTTTACATAGGTGCTAGAGGTAGAATTTATATCTTCATTCCTGCAAGGTGGGCGCTTTACCAATTAAGTTATCTCCCAAGCTTCCAACATAAGCTTGGCAATTTACACACATTTCTTGGATTTTAGCTTCCTTCTTTGTAGATAAGGATGATGATACCTCATGTGCCTATCTTATGAATTTATTGGGAGGACCCAGTGAGAAGTATAGTGTCCAGTGAATAGAAAATACACACTAGATATGAGCTGTAGAGCACTGTACTGGTAGTGGTGTGCTCCTCTGATGTCGGCCTCCTCAGATTCCCCATTGGAGGTTGGGTTGAGGATGTGGGGGTTGAGTGGTGGGAAAGGAAAGGACTAGAGGCCACTGCCTATAGTCCAAAAGAATGATTAGAGTAACATGGGATTCCATCAGGATGCTGCTTCTGGGTATGCTAGAAGCAGGAGGGAGAATATTTGATATTCAGCACAAATACCCCTCTAGTTATGGAAGGTTTATAGACGACAGCTTTTCTCCCCAAGATTCAGGGAATGTCTCATTCTATCACTGGGTTTTTCTTGGATTTATCTCTACTGGTAAACAAGTGAATTTAGAAAACTCACAGGGTAGCTCTGAGGCACTGACTCATTGAATCCCCTAGGCATGAAGTATGCCTCATAATTCTTTTTCCCAGATGACAACATGTGGACTCAATGGGTTGATGGCATGGCCATAGTATCAGAGCTAGTAAATGGCAGAGCCATTGTGTGAGCTCATATCTGTTGGACTCCATGCCAGTGTTCTTACTCTAGGAACATACCTGGTTCTATCATCTCAAATCAGATCTTAGTGGCAGTGTTTACACAAATTCCATGACTTTTGTGGCTTTAACCATTAAGGTTTCATGTCTCAAATAAGTTTACAAGGCCACATGTATCTGACAGAGCAGAGTACAATTGTGTGGTTATTCAACACCAGCCATAAGTTTAAAAAAAAAGGGGGGGGGACAGGGTCTAGATTTGATGAGTTGGCCTTTGAGCTGTGACCTCAGTTTCCAGACCCTTCAGTGGATACAGGATAAAAGATAGCTTTCCCCATATACATACTGTGTAAGAAGAGGTGGGTGCTGAGAATGTGGCTCAGTGTTTGCCTAGCATAAGTGAGGCCTTAGAGTTAATCCCCAAAATGGTGAGACAGAGAAAGGGAGGAAGAGAGGGAGAGGGAGAGGGAGAGGGAGAGGGAGAGGGAGAGGGAGAGGGAGAGGGAGAGGGAGAGGGAGAGGGAGAGGGAGAGGGAGAGGGAGAAAGAGAGAGGATATCAAGGTGTTCTCTCTGCCCGCTAGAGAAACAGAGTGAGAAGGTAGCCATTTGTGACCCAGATTAAAGTCCTCGCCAGAACCCAATCATACCAACTCCCTGATAGCAGATTTCCAGATTCTGGAGATGTGAAAAAAATGACTTTTCATTGTTTAAACTAGATAATCTAAGGCATTTTGCTAGGACATCTAAAGCCAACTAAGATGCATTTTAACAGTTACTTTCTGTGTGTCAAGTTGCCTGGGCCACAGAGTGCCCAGATTGGTCGAGTACTATTTCTTCTGAGAGGTCTATGAAGCTATTTCTGGGTATGAGTAGCATTTGAATAGGCAGATTAAGTAAGACACAGTGCCTTCTTGGCTCATTCAATCTTAAAAGGTCTTAAAAGAATTAAATGACAAGCAAAAAGGAATCATTTCTCACGAATGTCTTTAGCAACATTAGTCTCCACTTTCCAACTCAGCTCAAACTAGAGCCTACACCAATGGCTAACCTTGATTCTGGTCTTCATAACTGTCAATGGTAAAACTTTATTGTTTTTAAGTCATTCTGCTGTGGGATTTTGTTATAGCATCCGTCCACAGCTAAGACACATACTGAAAACCAGATCATGGCTATCGGTTTGTTTTTTACCAGTTTTTCTTAAGTGTATGTTCAGGGAGAGAGTAAGGAATAAGAAGCTTCCAAGCTGCACCCTTAGTGACATATCTCATATCCATCATGGTGGGCTAGACAGGCAAGATTAAGCCCCCAAGTGAATAAATTTTGTTAGCTAAAGCCTGAAAGGACCATCTGGTTGACCTAATGGAAGACTTGGTAAGAATAAATGACTGTGGTCAGATGCAAGATTTGTTACCAATTTGTCTTAGTTAGAATTTGTCTTTCTACAATGAAACACCATCACCAAAAAGCAAGTTGGGAGGAAACAGTTTATTTAGCTTGCACTTCTATATTGCTGTTCATCATTGAAAGAAGTCAGGACAGGAACTCAAGATCCTAGAGGCAGGAGCTGATTCAGAAGGTGATAGAGGGATGCTGCTTTCTTATAGAACCCAGGACTACCAGCCTAGGAACAGCACCACCCACAGTTGATTGCCTTCTCCTTCCACCACCACCACCCCCCCCCAGCACACCACTGATCACTAATTAAGAAAATGCCTTAAAGGTGAATCTCATGGAGGCCTTTCCTCAAACAAAAATCCTTCCTCTCAGATGACTCTAGCTTGGATCAAAGCCAGACAGTACACCATTTCTCCATTCATCTTGTCACTGTGTAGTCCAGACCTTCATGAAAACTAACATTTCCTCAGTGTCTTTACAAGATCTTCTTAGGAAGTTCTGGATTGTCCATATGCCACCTAGCTCTTCTCTCTCTCTCTCTCTCTCTCTCTCTCTCTCTCTCTCTTCTTGCCCCTCTCATCACTCACCATACAACTAGAAAGATCTTATCTGGACTCATCTCTTCATTTCTCAGTGGTTAAGAACATAGCTTTGGAGACAGACTGCTTACATTCATGCCTCTGCCCATCTATCACTATCTCTGTTGTTTCAGCAAGTGACTCGGTTTCCTCATCTATAAAATAACAAGTATGATGGATTGATTGATGGCTTCCCAAAAGATATAAACATGCCATGATCCTCAGAAACCTCTAGGAATGTAACTATTTTAACAAAGGTCTTTACAGATATAATTAGGCTAATGGTTTTAGGATGAGATCATCCTAGATTATCAACTGGGCCCTAAATCCAGTATGTGTCAAAAACCAATTGGTCGTAAAGATATGACTTCATTTCTGAATTCCCAATTCTATTTCATTGATCTATTATGTCTGTCCTTGAGAGTCATTTTTAATGGGACATGATTTACATGTCATAAAAACCATCCTTCTAAAGTGACACGTTCAATGGCTTTTACCATATTCACAAAATTGTCACTGCTAAGTCAAGAACATTTTTATCAATAAAGAATCCTTTAATTAATCCTTTCTTTCCACATAGATTTTTGGTTTTGGGATTATTTGTGCATGCACCCTATTGATGGTGGAGGTGGTGTTCAGTTCTGAGGATCAAACCCCAATCCAAACTCAAACATGCTAAACATACACTTTATCTCCAAGCTATATCCATAGGTAGGTGATAGATGGACTTTGGGTCCTCTGTTACTTTGCTTTCTGACTTAAGGTGACTGCCTCATTCTGGTTTCTTGAGGAGTGCCTTCTTAGTTCTGGGCCCACCAAGACAGTCACTTTCTGTCCTGGTTGCATTTTGTCACTCTGATAAAACACTCTGACCAGTGGTTTGAATGAGAAGCCGATCAATCTCAGGTATCTGAATATTTGGTTCCTAATTAGCTGTTTGGGAAAGATTAGGAGGCATGGCCTTGAAGGAGTTGTGTCACTGGGAACAGGCTTAACTTTTCAAAAGCTTCCCACTACCCCAGTGTGCACTTACTCCCTGTGTGGTTCAGTTTGTGAGCATTTCTTGCCTGCTGGATGGATTCCTATTCCTCTGGAACTGTAAGCCCCAATTAAACACTTCCTTCCATAAGTTGCCTTGGTTATGGTATTTTATCACAGCAATAGAAAATGAACTGAGATAGGGAAGAAGTGTTTAGCTTACACTTTCAGGTCACAAGTCCATCATTGAGGGACGTCAGGGCAGGAACTCAAGGCAGGAGCAATAGATGAATGTTTCTTGAAGGTTCTTACTCAGTTAGCTTTTTTGTATAGCCCAGGACTGTCTGTCCAGGGAATGGTACCTCCCATAGTGGACTGGACCCTCCTACATCAACTAGCAATTAAGACAATCTCTCATAGACATGTCCATAAACCAACCTGACAATTACTCAGCTGAAACTCTTAATTTCAGATGATTCTAGGCTGTGTCAAAGTTAACAGTTAAGTCTAACTTTGATACTTCTGACACACATTGTCAATGTCCTGCTACTGTGTATTACCAGTCAGATGTGAACCAGCTGCCTTCCCAGTATCTATAGTTCTCTCTCTAAGGGACTTCTCCTAAGCCATGGAAGTCTCTAATGCTCGGAATAACAAGCTGTAACTAACCCTGCTTTATAAGAGCAGCCATGATGACAGCTAAAGTAAACAGACCTAGCTCTCCCACTTTGTGTGTGTGTGTGTGTGTGTGTGTGTGTTTGCGTGTGCTCTCCCACTTTGTGTGTGTATGTGTGTGTGTGTGTGTGTGTAGAGGGTAGGGGTGACTCTGAAGTAAGAGTGTGATACTAGCTCCCTGAGTTTCCAGAAGGGATGACTCAGAAAGTGCAGTGGGAGCTGGATTGATTGTCCGTGCCCTTTCTTGACTGCTCAAATCCTTTCTCTGTGCTTAGATCCTTACTTCAGAGCCCTCTTCTGTGACTGACCCAACTTCCTCTTTTTTTTTTTTTTTTAAGTAGACAACCAATGCTTTCTGAAACCTGCACAGTGTCATGCAAACAGAACTTCTACCCCTTCCTCTGGTCAAATTGTTGTTTTTAAAGCCACATATAAACATTCTAGGACCTCTGAGCAGTGATAGCACACATCTTTCATCCCAGCACTCAGGAGATAGAAAGAGGCAGGTGGATAAGTTTGAGGCCAGCCTAGTCTACAGAGGGAGTTCCAGGACAGTCAGGGATACATAGAGAAACCCTGTCTCTGTGTAGACATTAAATAAATAATAAATAAATAAATAGTTCTAGAATGGCTGCTGCACCACCAGAGTGATCTTCACCTCTCTCTGCCCTCAACACACCGCGAGAGTCCCTTACTCTACCCCTAACCCACTCTCCATCTCTAAGTTTCTTGCTGGGCCGAGGAAAGACCTCCTACAGAGCAGGAAACTATCTAGTTGTGGCTGGCTGGGCTCCATTGGCTGGCACAAAAGTGGGTCAGAATTTCTTATTTCTATTTATTTTCAATTGCAGGTCCTCTTGGCAGGCAGAATCACTGACCTAGGCCTGTCAGTGTCAAGGGCTGACTGAACCCTCTAAAGAATATGGATCACAAATGAATGGCTACATCAATGCAGAGAACAACAAAATAACAAATCCAGCAGCTATAGCAAAATGACCCTGGGAGGAATAAGATAGAAGAGCCACAACAAGGGGACCCACAACTGCCCACATCCTACCACTAGACATTGGTGCCTTCAAAGTCTCAAAGTCACCAGTCCAGGAAGCAAGGTAAAGTCAAGGTCAAAGTAGGATCCAACTAGCAATTGGTGAAAAGCCTATTGCCAGGCAAGGATCAGAGAGGCCAAGGGGAATCTGGCAACTGAGCTGTCTATCACAACTGTGAGCATGGGGAATTAGAAGTACAGCCAGTAACTTGTACATGAAGTGAAGCTCCACACGGATGCAGCTCATACGTGGAGCTGGCTCACCTGGCTTACAAATCCCAGCTCTGCAGCTTCTCAGTGATACCAGGCATGGACCTCAGTCTGCCTAGGTCCTAGTATCTGCATCTGCCAAGTAGAGTTAAGCATTACAAAAGTCTCTATTTTCTTCCCAAGTGCTGGGGATTGCACCTAGGGCTTCAGCCACGTTTGGTTACCATCCTCCCACTGCATGGTATCCCTAGTCCTCTTTTTATTTATTTATTTATTTATTTATTTTTGAAACAAGGTCTCTCTTAGTTACCTAGGCTGTCTTTGAACTTAGTCTGTAGCCAGGTGTCTTAGTTTCTTTTCTATCAGTGTGACAAGGCACCATGACCAAGGCAACTCAGAAACCATTCAATTAGGGGTTTGCTTACAGTTTCAGAAGGTGAGTCTAGGACCATCATGGCAGGGAGCATGGCAGCAGTCAGGCAGGTATGTCAGTAGCTGAGATCTTACATCTAACTTGCAAGTTGGAGACAAAGAGAGACTGGGCCTGATGTGGGCTTTCAAAACCTCAAGACACACCCGCAGTGACAAAACTCCTCCAATAAGACCACATCTCCTAATCCTTCCTAAAACAGTCTCACCAATTAAGGAGCAAGCATTCAAATATATGAGCCTATGGGGGCCATTTTTATTCAAACCACCACACCAAGGAAGGCCTTGAACTTGATATCCTCCTGCATCAGCCTTCTCTGGAACTGGGATTGCAAGCCTATGACACCAAGTTACTGTGAAGATCCAATGACAGTGTGAGTTTCTTTCATTCACAGGTAGGCTGTTCCAGCTAATGTTTCTCAAACTCAGGAACACGGTGGTTATAGACACAACTTTAGGAGGCAATTTCAATTTCTCTCTCTCTCTCTCTCTCTCTCTCTCTTTCTCTCTCTCTCTTTCTCTCTCTCTTTCTGTGTGTGTGTGTGTGTGTGTGTGTGTGTGTGTATGTGTGTGTGTGTGTTGCTAAAACTTCTTCCCCAGGGGAAACATAAGCAACATTCACTCCCTCTCCTATTGTTCCAACAACAAACCAATGTGTGATTCCGCCAAAATTCATTCTGGGGAACCAATGAACTAGTTCACTGGGCTTCCTTACAGAGCATAAGAGAGATGTTACCTACAGGGGTGTGGGTGCTCCTCCCCACAGCAAACCATACCTGAAAAACAGCTGCATAGATGAACCCCATCCCCAAGACTTCTCTAGCCTATGTAATCTAGCCCCTCCCTGAGGTCACATGCAATTAAGAAAGTGTTGCATAAAACAGGTGGTAGCGAGTGGCTGGATACCCTCCTGTACTCTCTCCACGCCTCCGTGAGGTTCAGATGCAATAATCATTTTGCAATGGGACACAGTAGAACTTCCCAAGATGGTAGTTGCTTGGCTCAGGAGAGTCACTCACTGCAAGGTATCTGAGTACGCATACGTTGTGGTACATAGTCAAAGGTCAGAGGAGTCATTTCTCTCCCTCCCCCTTGTGAGATCTGGGATAAAATTCAGATTAGCGGGCCCTGCAGTAAGCACCTTCATGCACTGAGCCTCAATTCACAGGTTTTTTTTCTTAGAAATGTTTTAGTTTATGTGTACAGGTGTTTTACTTGTGTGTCACGTGTCCTGTACACAGGAATACCAGAAAAGGGCACAGGACCCCTGGAAACGAGAGTTACAGTTGGTTGTGAGCTGCTGTGTGGGAGCTGGGAATCAAACCCCAGTCTTCCAGAAGAATAAAAAGTGCCCTTCACAAATGAGCTAGCTACTTTCCCAGGCCCCAAGTTCTTCACATAAAGTTACGTGCCTCCTCCACACCATCCTCCCCACTATGTGAAATAAACAAAAAAATAAAATAGAATAAAAATAAAAGCTTCAAACATTTCTACTCTCCCTTCCCATCCTTCTCATTATTCCAAGGGAGCACCTGCCTGGTACCCTAAGCCTTTAATAACCGGCTAGCAATTGTGGATTTGCAAATGCATTGTCTCCAACAGGAAGTGCAGGACAGAGAAATCAGGGCCTTCTCAGACAAGTGTCTTACTCCAGTGTAGTAACATTCTGCTCCAATACGTATTTCCATGGTTACCTTCCTTCTATGGAAGGGTTCCTGGGCCTCCTTTTATTTTAGCCATCGAGCCATTCTTTAAAACATCAAAGGTGTTTCTTAATCAAGAATGCTTCACGGTAGTAAATACATTGTGTTAGTTCCAAAGTGGGCCCCTAAAATGGCAATGCTGCTGACAATGTCTTACATGATAGTCTGGGCTCAGCTCATGAAGAACACTGACCAGGTAAACAAACGGATTTTATCAGGTAAAGAGACACTTAAACTCAGTGTTCCTCAAAAGTCTCCCGAAGCTTGCTTCTGTCAGGGAAGCTATTGCTTTTCTTATCTGCTCTCTACAGTCAACTAACTACTTCACCAAAGGGCATCTAGTTCCGGATTAACCCAAGCAAGCCTGTGACAGATCAAAGTCCCCACAATAGCCCCCAGGCTGTTCTGACCTGCACCCCCAGGCTGTTCTGGCCTGCACCTCCAGGCTGTTCTGACCTGCACCCCTAGGCTGTTCTGACCTGCACCTCCCAGGCTGTTCTGGCCTGCACCCCCAGGCTGTTCTGGCCTGCACCCCCAGGCTGTTCTGACCTGCACCCCTAGGCTGTTCTGACCTGCACCTCCCAGGCTGTTCTGGCCTGCACCCCCAGGCTGTTCTGGCCTGCACCCCCAGGCTGTTCTGACCTGCACCCCCAGGCTGTTCTGGCCTGCACCCCCAGGCTGTTCTGGCCTGCACCCCCAGGCTGTTCTGACCTGCACCCCCAGGCTGTTCTGGCCTGCACCCCCAGGCTGTTCTGACCTGCACCTCCCAGGTTGTTCTGACTTGCACACTTTCCACCTGCTGCTCCCTCCTTCCCATAAAACTGGCAAGGCTTCTCCCCACCAGTCCCTGTTCTCTGCCCTTAAGACAGCCTGGCAGTTGGATTCCCCCAGTAAAACTTCTTTTTATAATCCTTGGAGTGGTACGGTTTAGTGGTTTCGCTGCACTCTTGCTTACAGTGTGGATACTTCTTGGATAGGAAACAAAAGCATCAATCAACAAGACACTAAAACTAACGTGAGTGAACACTGGTATCCGCGCTGCCAGGCTGCAGAAAGCAGAGACCTGGGTAACACCTTCTGGTGTCATAGTTAGGGTTTCTATTGCTGCCATGAAACACTATGACCAAAAGGCAAGCTGGGGAGGAAAGGGTTTATTCTGTTTATCCTTCCACATTGCTGTTCAACACCAAAGGAAATTAGGACAGGAACTCAAGCAGGGCAGGAAACTGAAGGCAGGAGCTGATGCAAAAGCTGTGGATGGGCGCTGCTTACTGACTTGCCTCCCCTGGCTTGCTCAGCCTGCTTTCTTATAGAACTCAGGACCACCATTCCAGTGGTGGCACCACCCACAATGGGCTGGGCCCTCTCCCATTGATCACTAATTGAGAAAATGCCTTACAGCTGGATCTTGTGGAGACCTTTCCTCAACTGAGGCATCATCCTCTCTGATGACTATGGCTTGTGTCAAGTTGACACAAAACTAGCAGTATACCAGGGATATGCACAGATCACCCCACAACTAAACACATCCCCAAGCCTGCATATGTGCCCTGGGTCCCCTGTTCTCTTCTGAAGTCCCCAGAGACTCTTGCACTCACATTTACACTTGCACTCTTTTCACAGTGTTTTCCCTTGAGCCAGGGTCTTGCTATATGGCATAGCCTGGCTTTGAACTCAATCCTCCTGCGTCAGCTTCCCGTGTTGGGATTACAGGCTGGTGCCACCAAGCCCAGCAAGAATTTGGCACATACATTACTTATAAACCAGCAATTAAATTTCTAGGGATGTATTTTCATAAACACAGAAGAGGTTCAAAGATGTGTGGCTGAGAGGATTTAGGGGGTCACATTATTTAGGACAGGGAAAAACCTAGGTACCACCCACAAGAATAACAACAAGGGACAAGCATTGCTAACAATAGCATGGTGTGTGTGCCTTTGTAGATAGCTCTGATGACCAGTGATATGTCAGACTGTACACAGCACCTCTCCAGGAACCTTATATGCATTTGATCCTCACTCTTGCACCGGGAACTGCTCTTGGCTGCAAAGGGCAGAGACTTGGACAACAGGTGGCGAATCAAGCACAGAAAGGTTAACAGAGATGCCCCAGGCCACACAGGTGGTAAATGGTAAAACCGACATTGGAAACCAGGCTATCTCAACACAGAGCCCATGTTGTTAATTACCCTGCCACACGCTCTGCTTGAGGCTAATGTTGTGGGTAAAAAATGACAAACCTAGGAAAGTGAGGAAGAGAGGCAGAGGGGAAAAAACAGCCTGTAAAAACATACACCATATGTCAAAGAGGGTATTTCTGGTTGCCGTGGCTGTTAATTTTATTATTTGCTTGCTCTTATATGTTTTCTGGGTTTTCTGTATTGAGTGTTTGTTACACTTAATTTTAGAAGCGAAACTTAGGCAGGGGCAACTCCCTGAATCTTTGCTACTTCTAACAGTTGGTTCTTAGTAACAATAAAAATGTATCATAATGGCTGGTGTTTGGGTAAGTTAAGAGGGTGCCTAGCGTACAGACTGGGGATAGTGGTGTTTATCTGTGACCCCAGCATTTGAGAAGTGAGTGCAGGAGAATCAGCAGTTCAAGGCCATCCTTAGCCATACCGGGAGTTTGAGGCCAGCTTGGGCTATCTAAGTCCCTAGATAAATAAAGGCTTAAAAAAAATCACAATAATAGCCAACTTTTAGTGAGCTTTTTGTATGCTAATGGAGTGACTTGCATGAGCTCATTTGACCCTGCAGAACCAAAGGCGCACTGAGTACGGGTCTGTGTTCTTATTATAGAAGGGAGATACATGAGTCAAAGAAAGCAAAGAAAGGTCCAGACACCTGAGCTCCGATTCCAAGCTGAGGCACCCACAAGAGGGCACTGACCAAGACACCCCGACTTCCCTCAAGCTCTGTCCCCCACCTTGGAATCCATGACCTTAGGAAAAGTCCCCCTTCTTTCTTTCCCTCTGGGCTCAGCACCGCCATCTGTGGAACAAGAGAATTAGACAAGATGATCTTTAAGATCTTGCAGCTTTCAGAGTCTGCAATTACAGATGGCATCTCAATGTGCGCCCAGAGTCGTGCCCTCCCACGCAGCACAGCCCATCTCCCTCCTGCCTGCTAGAGGCAGCTTCACTAGAGCTGACCTACTTTGTAAGGCTAGAAGAGAAGGACAGAGAGTGGGGCTCTCTCCTCTCCCCAGACCCCTTTCCCCTCCTTTGTGGCCTGTCCCCATTGATCCTCTGGCAGCAGGTGATTCCACACGTGGCTTTTGTTGTTCAGCGCTGGTGATTCACCTAGGGAAACTGCCGGGTTTTTTGGCCTGGTTCTCTCAAAGCCAGGCTTTATGATCCACAGGGTGTTTAAGCACAATGCAAAGGCAAGGGGCAGGAAAGCCTGGATAGGTGAGCAAACCAGAATCCCAAAGCCCTCTGGGTTCATGCCAGGAGAAAGAATAAGAGTCCCTGGCAGGTGTCCTGAGCCGGGTGGTCATTTGTCTGTGCGAGGGAAGCTGTGTGAAGACAGGCTGACCTTGCCAGGTCTCTCTGCACGTGTGTTCCCAGGTTTTTAAGCAGCAGGAAGCAAGCAGACGTTGCTGCCCCAGTGCTTCCCGACTGCAGAGAATAGCCATCACAAAGGGTCACAGACAGTGGTTTGAACCTGAAAAATCTATTTTCACCCATCCCAGAGGCTAGAAGCCTGAGCCCACAGTGTTGGCAGAGTTAGTTCTCACTGAGATGGCTTCTTTCCTTGTCAGGCACTTTCTCCAGATGGCCATCCTTGTGTGCTATCTAAAGCTCCCTCCTCTTATGAGGACCCTGGTAATATCCAATCAGGGCCCACCTTAATGACTTACTTATTTAATTTTTTGTCAGGGTCTCACATACTTCAGACTAGCCTACAACTCACTATAACCAAGGATATGCTTGAACTTTTGAGCGACACACACACATACACACATTGAGTACTGGGATTTCAGGTATGGACCTCATAAGCTGAGACCTTATTTTAGTCAACTAACAATAGCAACAACAACAATAATAATAACAATAGCACACATGCATACACACCCATCTCCAAATGTACTCCTGTTTGGCAATACATGGGTATTTAGAACTTCTATGTATGAAGCCAGGCCCTAACACTGGCCTATGCTGTTGAACTCAGCCCTCTGGAACCAGGGGTCTCCAAGGGACAGAGACAGGCCTTCATAATCACTCAACTCTCTCTAAGCATCTTTCATGTATAATCATGTGCTTTAGGTTAGAGGCTAATGCCAAATTGAGTTGATTTCACTCTGGCCAAGAAGGCAACAGGTAAACAAAAAAGAATATTGGGCTCAGAGCTTTGGGCTGGGAATGTGCCTCGCTCAGTGGTAGAACTCTGGGCTCCATTCCTAGTACCAAAAAGTAGAATAAAAATAAATTAAAAAATTTTAAATCCAGGCTCTGTTGCTTACCCACTGAGTTAGTACAAAGAGCCTCTGGGCCTCTGTGCTGTCTGGAAAGCGCAGATCATAATACAGGCCTCCAAGGGTTGTCGGAGGGATTAAAGGAGGACAGGTCTGTGAGGGCCTGGAGTGTAGTTGGTGTTGAGCATACAGCCGGGTCTTTCACTTCATCTCTTCTGTTGTTATCTTTTCTTTGAACAAAACATTATTTTATGTGTATAAGTGTTTTGCCTGCATGTATGCCTGTGTGTCATGTGCGTGTCTGGTGCCAGCAAAGACCAAAAAAAGAGCATTAGATCTCCTAGAGCTGGAGTTACAGGTGATTGCGAGACACCTGCAAAGGTCCTAGGACCCAAACTCCAGTCCTCTGCCAGAGCAGCAAGTACTCTGCTGAGATGGCTGGCCCATCTCCCCAGCCCTCAAATTTTATTATTTTTTTAACTGATAAGTGAAGACCTAAAAATTGTACATATTTATAGGGTACTGTACACCTATGCATTGCATAATGTTTATGTTGGAATAAACTTATTCCGAACTTCCTCATACATTTGACATCGTGTGTGTGTGTGTGTGTGTGTGTGTGTGTGTGTGTGTGTGTGTGTACTGGTGTGTACATGCAGTTTTGTAAGGGTCAGAGGACAATCTTGATGTCGTTTCTCAGGTACCTTACATCTTTTGGTTTGAGTAAGGGTCTCTCCTCAGCCTGGCACTTCCCCGAGTAGGCTGAACTGGTCAGTGAGCTCCAGGGATCCTCCTCGCTCTGCCTCCCACGTGATGGAGTTATGGACATGGGCTTCCAGCTGGTATTGAACTCAGGTCTTCCCACTTGCAATGTAAGTACTTTACTGAGCCATCTCCCCAGGCCTGTTTATTATTTCTTCTTATTGAAAATATTCAAAAGCCTTCCTCTAGCTGGATTTCATGGTGTATACCTTTAATCCAGGCTACCCTGGACCTGACTGAGGCTGCACAGATGAGCCAAGTGTAGGAATTCAAGACCAGACCAGCAATGCAACAAGAACTTGTCTGCTAAGGCAAAATCAAAACAAACCTATCTTGGTTTGGGTTTTTTGTTGCTGTTGTTGGTTTTGTTTTTTTTTTTAAATAATACTTTTTCATCATTTATAGTCACAGACCAATGTCATCTCATGTCCCTTGCACTGTGGGTTCCCAAAAGCACAGTGGGTGTCATGACCATCGTTATGACTCCACCGTGTAGCTGTGAGCAAGGCACTGACCACTCCATTTTCTGGAAGCAATTCACCAGACTGATTTGGGAGACCATGTGGATACTCCCCAGAGGGGCTTTCAGAAATGCCATATAGGCCATGTCTAAAAGCAGGTTTTCTAAATGAATAAAATATGAGTATTAATGTAACATGACCCTCGAGGGAGCCAGAAGCTGAGGATCTGAAGGTTGCCTGAGCTATATGTGAAACTGCCTTCCATCCCAAACAGACCTCCCCAGCATCATGGGCAGCACATCAGATTATAGCAGACATTTGGAGTTTGGACCTGTCCGGTGAAAAGCACTGCTACATCCTCCAGAGGAGCAGAACCAGAACCATGGGATAAACACACACAGAGATGGGTGGAAGAAGAGGCCTGCTACAGCAACTGGCTCCTGTACCTTTGGAGTCAGAGACTCACCACAAGTGCCTCTCTCTAAGCCAAAGAACTACAAAGCTGATGTCCTTCAGTCTAAGTCTAGAGGTTAAAAATGGAAGCCTAGGAGAGTGATTCCAGACAGATGTGATGGTTTGAATGAAATGTCCCCCCATAGTCTTAGGGATTTGAACACTTGGTCTCCAATGGATGGTACTGTTTGGCTTAGGCTTAGGAGGTATAGCCTTGTTGGAGGAAGTGTGCCACTGGGGGCAGGCTTCAAATAAACTCCGCCTTCCGTACGTTTCCTCCCTTACAACATAACTATTGAATGTGGTGGGTATAGATGTAATTCCAGCATTTAGAAGTCCTAGTCAAATGGATCATGAGTTCAAAGCCAGCTTGAGCTACATAAAGAGATCATATTTTGAGGGGGGGGAGCTATGAAAACACTTATCACTGTCATTTACACCCTCATTAACACCTTTAGAGATCACACCTGTTTAGACATCCCCTAGCCAGTCAAACTGACACAAATTTAAACATCACTGCCCCACTTCTTCTGCTAGCCAAACTCTACTTTTCCCTTAGACACAGGCCATCTTGTCTTCTCCAGCCTTGTACTTAGATGGCAGATATCTCCACCTCTGGGAGTCCACACATGGCTCAGCCCTGTGTACTCCTGAGGGAGTACTCTATTTCCTGGTTTTCCCAGTTCACCATAGTTGACTCAGAGATTAGCATGTGATCCCAGGTGGACCAATCAGAGCAGTTTCTTCAGGTTTCATGGGTATTGTCAGAAGATGTAAAAGCACTCTTGTTTTCAATCAAGGTTAGTAAACTGGAACTTGTGGTGGCCATTTGCCACCATGAAGAGAAAGCATGTCTGAGTTCCTGCATCTTTTGTTTGAGCACCTGGATCTAGCCTTTCCTGAAGTTAACAAGGCTAACCAACCTGGTTCTATGGTCAGTGAGCTTTCCTTATATTGCATCTTACCATGAATTTTCTGTCATTCGCAGCCAGATGAGCAGCAGACAAGGGATTATTTCCCTCTGACTTCTCTCTCCCTTAAGTTTTTTTTTTTTCCAAATGACCTAGAACCATTCCCTGCTAAATAGCAATTCACTGGACAAACAGTATATAAAAGGCAAATTACGAGAGAATATAGCTTTTGAGTTTATTAGACCGTTTCACACATTGAGGGAAGGCAAACATGAATGGAGAGGTGTAAATAGATACTGAAGCCAGGAAACAAAATGACACCCCTGCCGGGCATGGTGGCTCACGCCTTTAATCCCAGCACTCGGGAGGCAGAGGCAAGCGGATTTCTGAGTTTGAGGCCAGCCTGGTCTACAAAGTGAGTTCCAGAAAAGCCAGGGCTATACAGAGAAACCCTGTCTTGAAAAACAAAAAAACAAAACAAAACGACAACCCCATCTGTCAGGTATACTCAGATGTGGATGGAGACCCAGCTAGGACACCTCACTGTCTGGGGGTAGATTTCATTCAGTGCTGGGAAGTGGGCTTACACTTACTAGGGAGGTTTACCTTTAAGTGGTAAAGGAACTGGCTCCTTGTTGATCACTTGACACAGCCATGGTTGTTTATAATATAAACATTACTATGTTTACACATCAAGCCATTGCCTTTGCTTGCAAAATCAGCATAATGAGCAAACAATGGGGGCCCAACCTTGATTCCACAGGGCACCCAGTAAGTGGCAAGAAGGGATGATGACCAGCAGTGATGACTGCCACCACTCTCCATATCCCTTTATGTGTGGTGTGTCGTACATGTAAGTGTGCACATGAATGTGCAGGAACACTGCCCATGTGGGCACCTGTGGAGGGCAGAGGTTGGCATTGTGTGTATTCCTCTGTCTCTCCATCATATTTATTAAGACAGGGTCTCTAACTGAGCCCAGAGCTAGACTACTGGCCAGGGAACTCCTGGGCTCCTCCTGTCTTCTTCCGACATGCCCTGCCAGTGCTGGGGTTATATATTGCAGTGCTACACCCAGTGTTTTAGGTAGACTCTGGAGATCTGAACTCAGGCCCTTCTCTTTACTGATGGAACTGTCTCCTCCGCCCTCTTCCTCCACAGTATCATCACCTCTCCAGCAGTGGATGGCCACAGAACTTATCACTCTCCTCTCTTAGTTACAGAATCAGAGCCTGGCAGGTACTGACCTAGGGTCCAGCGGCAGAACTCAGAAATAAATACAGGTTTTTGGACCCCTTATCTACTGCTGTTTCACACTGCCTGTGGGAGGTGTCAGGGACATCAAAACAGGATGTAAATAACTAATTTGGTTCTGGGTCTTTAAAAGACTGTTTCTGTACAAACAGCATTTTAACAACATCTTTCTGAACAGAGGTGGCCAATTAGCAAAGCTGTTGCCCAAGGATTAGCAGCAACATGACATATTTAATCTGCTGGGGAAACAGCACTCCCTCTAATAAATTATATACCTCACTCTTGCACACAGGGCTTTGGGGGGAAAGCCTTCCAAGTCTGTCACTGCTATAGACCAATTCCCTTAAATAATTTAAATACTTGGGCCACATGGCAGGTTGATTAACCTAAAACCCACCGCCCACACTCCTCTCCTCTTTTATTTTGATTTATTTTATTCTTGAGATAGGCTTTCACCACATAGCCTTGGCTGACTTGGAATTTGCTCTGCAGATCAAAGTGGCCTCATATTTACAGAAATCTGCCTGCCTCTGCCTTTCTAAGTACTGGGATTAAAGGCATGCACCACCATACCCAGCTCGAGAATTTTAATATTTTAAAGATTTATCTCTTCTTTTATATGTTTTTATATGTGTGTCTGTGTGCGTGTACGCCATGTACGTACAGTGTCTGCAGAAGAAGGTGTTAGATTCCCTGGAGCTAGAGTTACAGGAGGTTGTAAGCCACCAACGTGGGTGCTGGGGACAGAACTCATGGCCTTTGGAGGAGCAGCGAGCTTTTGTAACCACTGAGCAATCTCTGCAGATTTAAAGAAAAAAACAAGGTTTAAGAGTGTGTAGTTCAGGATCCAGGCGTGGTGGTGCACGCCTTTAATCCCAGCACTCGGGAGGCAGAGGCAGGTGGATTTCTGAGTTCGAGGCCAGCCTGGTAGATAAAGTGAGTTCCAGGGCAGCCAGGGCTACACAGAGAAACCCTGTCTAGAAACAAACAAACAAACAAACAAACAAACAAAGAGTGTGTAGTTCAGTTGCTGTGCACATGTGAAGCCCTGGGTTAAATCCCCAGAGCTTAAAAACAAAATATTAGGACTTCATTAGGTTCTTTACCATAAACATATCTTCTGGACTGGAGAGTTCATCAGAATGGTGCCAACTATCCTTTTGCTCTGTGCTCCCCTGATCCTCTGCCCTCTGCTCTGTGCTCCTCCGACCGTCTGCCCTCTGACCCCTGTCCTCTCTGCCCTCTGACCCCACGTTCTGTTTCCAGTCTCTCCCTCCCACCACACCCAGCAACTGTCAATCCGTGGAATTGGGGTCCATGTTTTCTTCATTCTCTCCAGAGTCTGATTCCTGTTTCTTCTACTTCCCACCCAGGATACCAGCAGGGAGGTGCTCTGCTCCTCAGACCCCAGACCCTTTATCTGTTGGACGACAAAGTCATCACTTATCTCGTAGGAGCAACTTGGTGATTTACAAACCAGCTGCCTGGAGCTTCGGGCAGACCACAGGGTTTGGGATAAACAGAGCTCATCACTGCTGATAACCTAGGAGCTCTGCAGCTTCTGAAATCTCGGTCTACAGCCTTTAACAATGAACTCTCTCAGGAGGAAGTCAGAACAACAGATCTCAACGATACTGTCTGTCCACAGAGCTGTCACTATGGCCTGAGGGTAGGCCTGATTTCTGAGCAAACCTAAGAACCCTGCAGGTTGGTCAAGTGTCTGAGTCAGCTTTCTGTAACTGTAACAAACACACGAACGCCTAATTTACTTATAAAGGGGAGAGGCTTGCTTTGGTTCCCAAGTCTATAACTTGTTGGGCCTACTGCTTTGGGTCTGTGGCAAGACAGCACATTGTGGTGGACACACCTAAAGGAAGGATCTAGAATGTCAAAGGAAAACAGGAAGAGAGACTAGGGGCCAACAATTCTCTTCACTTCCTCTCACTTGGCTCCACCTGCTGAAAGTTCTGGCACCTCACAGTAGCATCTTGGACTGGGACCCTTGGCCTGTGGGTGACATTGCTGATCCAATACCAACAAGTGTTTGAAGTCGTGTTTCTGAAACTCATTAGCTATGGCCTTGGCCAGGTTACCTGATGTCTGTGGGTCACGACTGGTTTATATAAAGAGTGAGGGTGACAAGTGTAGGGACTTTGGTTTCTACAATGAATACAGGACAATAGTGCAAGGCCTCAATCAATGACCAAGCACAGAGCCCCTAGGACAGTGCCTGACACATCAGTGCATCACACAGTTCTTGGCTATTGCTATAATTATGTCCACGAGAGCAATGAGTTCGTCCTCAGTGCCAGATTTGTGGTGCAGAATTTGAACTTGGTGCTTTCTGATACTGTCCGAGCTCCCAACCACTAACTTGTCTCAATTGCAGTCTCTAACTACCTTGGCAGTTCCTTCTACTCCCCACAACAACCTCATCTCTCCTTTATCCCAGGGATACAAGCCTTTGCCCTGTCCTTATCCATTCCTGTAATTGTCTGCCTGTAATTCTCCTTCTCTCTCTCCTCTCTGCCAGTGCTGAGGACTGACTATAACAGCAGTCATATCAGAGAGCAAACTCCAGTGGCTCAAACACATTTGTATTTTATTTTCTCCTTCTCTGACATCAAAGAAGAGAACACTTAAGAGCAGGTACAATGGCTACATCATTAAGCAGACTTTAATAATCACATGACTTCCATCTTCAAAGTCACAGTGACAAGTGTTTCATTTCTAACCATCACAAGTTCATTCCAAGCAGTAGGGAAGGTCGAGAGGACAAGACGTGACTACACCATCGATGCCCTTTAAAGAACTTTCCTGAGAGCCTCACTCAGGATTCTGTCCTTTGACCACTCTTAGCTTCGGGGGAGAGCTGTGGTCTTTCATGTGGGCACACTTTGTTTCCAACTGAAATCAGAGTCTTTCTAAGGAAAAAGAAAAAAGCTTATATGGCCCCACTACCTCCTATAAGTAGTGGGGGAAATGAAGGACTTAACTCAGTGTGGTACAGTACTCACCTAACAGGCAGGAAGGCCTGGGTTCAGTGCCCAGCATCACATAAAGGGGCCCGGTGGTGCACGCCTATGATCCTAGCACTTGGAAAGGGGAAACAGACAGCTCAAAAGTTCAAGATCATCTTCAGTTATGTAAGGAGTTTGAAGCCAGTTTGGACTACTGGAGATTGCCAAAAAAAAAAAAAAAAAAAAAAAAGGAAAGACAGATAAGGAGGGAAGAAGACAGGCCAGCATCTAGCTGTCTCTATAACACTGTCCTTAAAATTCCTTCTAAGGAGAATACTGGACAAGTTGGGAAGAATTCTTTTAGGGGCTTTATGATGCTAAGACACCAAAAAAATGTGACCCGAGATGTATGGGTCCTTGACTTACCTTTCAGAGGAGAAAGCTGAGATTGGTTGAGAGCCTTTTGTTTTGCTAACTGGAGATGTAGTTTGAAGCCCTGGCGGTTGGACAACAGAGAGTAAATACTGCCAAGAGGCCTATTTGTTTGCATTCTCAACGCCCAACAGCATCCAGCCTCATCTCCAAACACTCGCTTAGACATTCGAAGAATGAGGGCTTAAAGAGGCGCCTGATTGATTATTAGTCTGCTTGGAAGAATGCTCACCAACGTCTGGCTCCTTTCCTCCTTCTGAGTACATAGAAAGAGGCTCACTTCCAGCCCTCTGCAGTGACACAGGGCTTGGTGGCTAATGCTGGCTGGCAGGCTGCTAGCAGAGGTAACAAATTTCATGTCCATAAGAGAAGCTTCCTGGAGCTGCTAGGTGTGCCTGGCTTCTCTCTTCCCCAGTAGGGGGTCTTTGCTCAGGGCTGGGAGCCACAAACAGAAGCAGCCTCTAATCTCCAGAGCCTTAGTAAATGGGAGCGCAGCTCCAGGGGTATCAGGTCAGGCTTCCTGGGGACCTCAGCCACTCAAGAATTAAAAATTTTATAATAGCATAGAACCTGATAAATAGGTTAATAGATTGTGGGGTATCCATACAATTGAATATACAATGGAATATTCAGCAATAAAAAAATCAATGCCACAATGATAAAAGCTGAATATATATGTATATGTTTATATGTACAAACACATATACACATACATATTTTTTCAAAACACTTTATGTAGCCCTTCCTGTCCTGGAGACCAGGTATTAGAACACATCTTTAATCCCAGCAGAGGTAGGCAGAGGCAGGCAGAGGCAGGCAGAGGCAGGCAGAGGCAGGCAGAGGCAGGCAAATCCCTGTGAGTGCCAGGCTAGCCTTTTTTACATAGTGAACAACAACAACCACAAATTATGCCAAATAAAAAAGTGCCAGACACAAAAGGACACGTGTTTCCTGACTCTATTTATATGAAATTCCCAGAAGAGACAGAGCAAAGAAGTAGGTTGGTGGCTGCCAGGAGCTGGGCGGAGAGGAGTCATAGAGAGACACCACTCATTTATGTATTCCTGGGTAGAGAGTTTCTTCATGAAGCAGGGAAAGTTTTCAACATTAGGTATGGTAGCTGCATAACTCTCTGAACATACCAAGAATCATTTAATTGAGCCATTTAACTAGGTGAATTTTATCTCCTATGAATTTTCTCTAACTTAATCATCAGAAGGACAAATCTTTGTTGTACTTAAACACAGAGACTGCAGGGCTCATTTGCTACCACGGCAGCAGAATCTTGTCTGGCCTAGATAAAATACTGCCTGGGGTGCCACCATGTCTCCAGGCAGCCTTTCCTTCTTCCTTTAACAGAGTTTAAAGAGGTCAGATGGGAGCATAGATCAGGAGTTAGCTAATTCTGTCTGGGAGGGACAGAAAAAGTAACATCTGGGTTCTGTAATGATGAATGAGTGGACTCTCTCGCCTTTTCCCCAGAAATGGCTCCACGGTGGGTAAATAAGATGGATGGATGGATGGATGGATGGATGGATGGATGGATGGATGGACAGGCAGACAAGCAGTTGGATGGATGGATGGTGGATGGATAGAAGGATGGATGGGGTGATGGATGGATGGATGGGTGATGGATGGGTGGATGGATGGATGGATGGATGGATGGATGATGGGTGGAATATGAGTAGCTTATGACAGGATATAGATTCATTGAAAGAAGACCTTGAAGAAACTGCACTTCAATGGACATGACAAAGGATGATGTCTACAGCAGCCAAGGCTGAAATAGTGAGACAACAAAGGGCCTTGAGCTCCTGGCCCAGATGCTGAGAACCTGACAGAGTCAGAGAAAGAGGACTTCAGAAGGATCTTAGTAGAGGACAAGACTATTTCAGATTACTCATGTACACCAAGAAAAGATCGGACTAATGGGAGGAAAATGCTGGGTGAGAGAGAGTTTGGGTGGCCTGAGGTGCCTGAGCTTTTCCTACCTGCTGAGGGGTCCACTTGCTTTGCCTGTGCTTTTCTTGCCTCTTCTCCCAGCTCCCCATTCCCACCTCTAAGCTTCAGTATCCAAGCCCCTTCCTATAGGAAGTCCAGCTTGCTCTACAGATGAGAAGGGCCCTTGGTGGGTGCTTTTAAACTATATCATTCTAGCAGATGTCTCAGTGGGGCTTTCAGTGATCCCCCTTGTCCACAGTTTCAGTTTCCTGTGGTCAACCGTGGTCTGAAAATATCAAATGGAAAACTCCTGAAGTAAATAAGCGGAGGACAGCCTTGAACCCGTGATCCTCTTGCCTCCACCTCCCCGGTATTCAGCTTGTCCTTTTATATTGTAAGCACCTCAAGGTGCTGGTATCATTAACTACTGTTGAAACTCTTGGGTCTCAGCTGATGGACCTGGAGGGCATCATCCTGAGTGAGGTAACCCAATCACAAAAGAACTCCCCTCCCTGAGCCTTGAGCACACCAGGCGTGTCTTTCTGCTGTATCCTCAGTGGCTAGCCTGGCTTCCTCACAGCCTCACCCAGGCCATGCTCTGTGAATAAGCCAAGGAGTTGGATGGGTGACTATGGGTCTTCACTGCTCCAGCCCCGCAGAGCACCTCTTTCTTTCTTTCTTTCTTTCTTTCTTTCTTTCTTTCTTTCTTTCTTTCTTTCTTTCTTTCTTTTTTTGTTTGTGGTTTTTTTTTAATTAGGTATTTATTTCATTTACATTTCCAATGCTATCCCGAAAGTCCCCCACACGCTCACCCACCCACTCCCACTTCTTAGCCCTGGTGTTCCCCTGTACTGAGGCATATAAAGTTTGCACAACCAATGGGCCTCTCTTTCCACTGATGGCTGACTAGACCATCTTCTGATACATATGCAGCTAGAGACACGAGCTCCGGGGTACTGCTTAGTTCATATTATTGTTCCACCTATAGGGTTGCAGATTCCCCCAGCTCCTTGGGTACTTTCTCTAGCTCCTTCATTGGGGGCCCTGTGATCCATCCAAAAGCTAACTGTGAGCATCCACTTCTGTGTTTGCTAGGCCCCAGCATAGTCTCACAAGAGACAGCTCTATCTGGGTCCTTTCAGCAAAATCTTACTAGTGTATGCAATGGTATCAGCGTTTGGAAGCTGATTATGGGATGGATCCCTGGATATGGCAGTTTCTAGATGGTCCATCCTTTCGTCTCAGCTCCAAACTGTGTCTCTGTAACTCCTTCCATGGGTGTTTTGTTCCCAATTCTAAGAAGGGACAAAGTGTCCACACTTTGGTCCTCGTTTTTCTTGAGTGTCATGTGTTTCGCAAATTGTATCTTATATCTTGGGTATTCTAAGTTTCTGGGCTAATATCCACTTATCAGTGAGTACATATTGTGTGAGTTCTTTTGTGATTGGGTTACCTCACTCAGGATGATGCCCTCCAGGTCCATCTATTTGCCTAGGAATCTCATAAATTCATTCTTTTTAATAGCTGAGTAGTACTCCATTGTGTGAATGTACCACATTTTTTGTATCCATTCCTCTGTTGAGGGGCATCTGGGTTCTTTCCAGCTTCTGGCTATTATAAATTAGGCTGCTATGAACATAGTGGAGCATGTTTCTTTCTTGCTAGTTGGAACATCTTCTGGATATATGCCCAGGAGAGGTATTGCGGAATCCTCCGGTAGTACTATGTCCAATTTTCTGAGGAACCGCCAGACTGATTTCCAGAGTGGTTGTACAAGCTTGCAATCCCACCAACAATGGAGGAGTGGGCACAGGGGAAAAATTCCTGAATAGAACAGCAATGGCTTGTGCTGTAAGATCGAGAATTGACAAATGGGACCTCATAAAATTGCAAAGCTTCTGTAAGGCAAAAGACACTGTCAATAAGACAAAAAGTCCACCAACAGATTGGGAAAGGATCTTTACCTATCCTAAATCAGATAGAGGACTAATATCCAATATATATAAAGAACTCAAGAAGGTGAACTCCAGAAAATCAAATAACCCCATTAAAAAATGGGGCTCAGAGCTAAACAAAGAATTCTCAGCTGAGGAATACCGAATGGCTGCGAAGCACCTGAAAAAATGTTCAGCATCCTTAATCATCAGGGAAATGCAAATCAAAACAACCCTGAGATTCCACCTCACACCAGTCAGAATGGCTAAGATCAAAAATTCAGGTGACAGCAGATGCTGGCGAGGATGTGGAGGCAGAGCACCTTTTTTGAGAGCCACTTGTTTACGTCAACATCACACCATTCAAACTAATACACGGCCATGGAAAGTTGTGAACTGTAACAATCTTTACTGTCAACTTGTAGGGATTTAACATCACCTAGGAGATACACATCCTCATATGCCTGTCTGTGAGAGCATTTACAGGCAAAGGCCTTCTTAAACGTGGCTAGTGCCATCCTATGGATCTTAATGAGAGAAAAAGGGAAATAGGACACAGTGAGCACCAGCATTCATTTCTTTCGGCGCCCCTACTCCAGAGAGAATGTGAGCAGCTGCCTTGGGCCCCCGTTGCTGTGCCTTCCTGCCATGATGAACAGGAAGCCAGGGCAACCCCAAGATTCTTCCCCTTAAGCCACCCTCTGTCAGGTTTTTGGTCATAGCAATAAGAAAGTAACTAAAATGTAACCCAGCCAGGCATCTTTGAGAGAAAGTACAAAACTGTGGCTGTTACTCCAAGTATTGTCATTATTGGAAGAGGATGAGGAGACTACAAATTGGGGGAAAACAGCAGAAAACTAGGTGTCAAACTGTTGTCTATGGCCATAGTCCCTAGTCCTTAACAATCTAATTATGTCAGAGTTTGAAAGCTAAACTGTCATCCCTGGTCAGTTCTTGACTGGAAGGATCTAAAACTTCAGCAGGAGGTGGACTGGGCCACCAGAACAAGCAGTGTGGCCTAGAGAGGGGAGCCAGCTCCTACTCCCCAGCTGCAGGCAGACAAAAGCAGATGACTGTGGGTGTGAGCCACCTCCTCTTCCAATGGCAGATCGCCAAAGGGCAGTTGCCAAGGCCCAAGCTTACCTCACACCCCTGCTTCCAGCTTTACCCAAAGACGGAGAAAAAAAAATAATTAAAAAAAAAAAAAAAGCCAGATGGCCTTGGTCCTGAAACAAGAGGAGACAATTGGACAGCTTTGAGAAGACTGTAGCAGCCCCTAACTCAATTTCTTGC